>NC_043764.1:1230190-1307690 GCF_902148845.1 Salarias fasciatus | reverse complement strand
TGCGCGTGCGGGACTCACCCCTGGTCAGGCTGCTTCTGTCCATGTACACCGCGCAGCAGAACACAAATCCGGTCATTAAAGAAGGTGTCGGTGCGGAGGGAGAGCGGCTCCCCCGGTCCACGGCTGCAGAGAAACGGACCGGACCGACAGCACCGGCAGCACCGACCGAACCGGCAGCACTGACAGCACCGGCAGAACCCGCAGAACCGGCGGCACCGGGAGCACCGGGAGCACCGGGAGCACCGGCACGCTGCTGCTGCTGCTGCTGCGGAGCAGAAGTAGGTTAGAGCCGCTCGGATTGAAGCTCCGCGCTGCCCGGTGTGAGAGCGGCGGGCGGAGACAGGGAGGGGGGCGGGGGGCGGGGGGCGGGGGGCGTTCTCTCGTTCCTCCATTTTGGTTTCCATGGCAACAAATGAAAGAGTGACAGAGACTGACACTGTGATGTCAGCGGTCCCCGTTTCCATGACGACGTCTCCACCAGCAGGTGTAAGATCAGGACCAGGACCACGATCAGGACCAGGACTACGTTCAGGACCCGGACCAGGACCAGGACCACGATCAGGATCAGGACCAGGACCAGGACCAGGACCAGGACCAGGACCAGGACTTCCCCCATGACGTTCTTGGGGAAAAAGTTCTAAACTTTTGTACTGAAAAGTGAAACTGATTCTCAACACTTCACAATCCATCCAGAGAACATCCAGCAGAACATCCAGAGAACATCCAGCAGAACATCCAACAGAACATCCAGCAGAACATCCAGCAGAACATCCAACAGAACATCCAACAGAACATCCAGCAGAACATCCAACAGAACATCCAACAGAACATCCAGCAGAACATCCAGCAGAACATCCAGCAGAACATCCAACAGAACATCCAGCAGAACATCCAACAGAACATCCAGCAGAACATCCAACAGAACATCCAGCAGAACATCCAGAGAACATCCAGCAGAACATCCAACAGAACATCCAGCAGAACATCCAACAGAACATCCAGCAGAACATCCAGCAGAACATCCAACAGAACATCCAACAGAACATCCAGCAGAACATCCAACAGAACATCCAACAGAACATCCAGCAGAACATCCAGCAGAACATCCAGCAGAACATCCAACAGAACATCCAGCAGAACATCCAACAGAACATCCAGCAGAACATCCAACAGAACATCCAGCAGAACATCCAGCAGAACATCCAGCAGAACATCCAGCAGAACATCCAACAGAACATCCAGCAGAACATCCAGCAGAACATCCAGCAGAACATCCAGCAGAACATCCAACAGAACATCCAACAGAACATCCAGCAGAACATCCAACAGAACATCCAGCAGAACATCCAACAGAACATCCAACAGAACATCCAACAGAACATCCAGCAGAACATCCAACAGAACATCCAACAGAACATCCAGCAGAACATCCAGCAGAACATCCAACAGAACATCCAACAGAACATCCAGCAGAACATCCAGCAGAACATCCAGCAGAACATCCAACAGAACATCCAGCAGAACATCCAGCAGAACATCCAACAGAACATCCAGCAGAACATCCAACAGAACATCCAGCAGAACATCCAACAGAACATCCAGCAGAACATCCAACAGAACATCCAGCAGAACATCCAGCAGAACATCCAGCAGAACATCCAGCAGAACATCCAACAGAACATCCAGCAGAACATCCAGCAGAACATCCAGCAGAACATCCAGCAGAACATCCAACAGAACATCCAACAGAACATCCAGCAGAACATCCAACAGAACATCCAGCAGAACATCCAACAGAACATCCAACAGAACATCCAACAGAACATCCAGCAGAACATCCAACAGAACATCCAACAGAACATCCAGCAGAACATCCAGCAGAACATCCAACAGAACATCCAGCAGAACATCCAACAGAACATCCAACAGAACATCCAGCAGAACATCCAACAGAACATCCAGCAGAACATCCAGCAGAACATCCAACAGAACATCCAACAGAACATCCAGCAGAAAGTGGGCGGGGCTAATGTTCCCCACAGCGTTCTCATTGGCTGTATATAAATGTGGGCGGAGCTAACATGGCGTCCCCACAGCCCATACTGAACACTGTAAACCAGGTGTAATGTGATTGGTCCAGCCTGTGACATGACTGCATCACGTGGAAAGAGGAGGAGCTGTGATTGGCTGATTTATCAACAGATGATTGATATTAAAATCAGAGGCTGGTCCAGAAGAACCCTGACACAGAGACCAGAACCTGGTTTGGAACCAGGAGCTCTATGAGTTTATTTACTCTGTGAAACTCAGCATTTTTGAATGGGTTCTACTGGGTTCTAATGGGTTCTACTGGGTTCTAATGGGTTCTACTAGGTTCTACTGGGTTCTACTGGGTTCTAATGGGTTCTACTGGGTTCTAATGGGTTCTACTAGGTTCTACTGGGTTCTACTGGGTTCTAATGGCCAGTCTTCACCAGGATCTTGCTTAACCGTGTCCTTCCAGCGATCAGAAGCCGCCGCCGTCCCCAGCAGGCTGGCTTTATGCCCAGTCGCTCCACGGTCGACCACTCGAGATGCGTGGATTGCGGTTGCGCCCGCGGAGCCCGCGGATAACGACGGATCAGGCGGAGGACGTGTTGAAAAATTAAGATTTCAATGACATTCGGGCGGGTTGCAGTTGAAGCACTCAAATAAAAAAGAGCAACATTTTAATAGCCAAAACATTGACGGATGGCGGCGGGTTCGGTTTTGAAAATTGATAAAAAATCGCTGGTGCGGGCGGATGGCGGGCGGAGGGAGAGTTTCAGAAGCAGTTGCAGATGGAAAAATGAGCCGTCCGCGTATCTCTATCAGCCACATCTCTGCCGTACGTCTGCTGATAGAGAAGACCCCTGAATTCCGTGAAGACCGCCATCTGTCCACCGGATTCACTGATCTGAAGCCGCCTTCGACACCGTCTGCCACTCCTCTCTGTGGAACATCCTCCAAACCCTCGGAGCTCCGCCCAAGACCACCGCTGTGCTCCAGCTGCTCTGCAGCGGAGAGCTGAGTCCGTATGAACGGTCTGACTCCAGCTGGTTCACCGTCTCCAGCGGCGTTCTCCAGGGCCGTGTGGCTCCTGATCTTTTTACTGCATCATGGACCGTCTGAGGTCCCGGGTCTGCAGGCGTCCCCGGAGCGTCCTTCAGCAGCGACCGCCTGACGGACCTGGAACACGCTGACGACCCCGTCCTGCTCAGACAGCCTGCAGTCAGCTGAGACGCTCTGGCTTCACCGTGAGGAGGAGCACAGCTCGGCTCCAGGGGAGCCGGACTGAAACCAGGTCCATGCACGTCTGTGATGGACCAGATCCACCTCCCATGGACCAGATCCACCTCCCATGGACCAGATCCTCCTCCCATGGACCAGATCCACCTCCCATGGACCAGATCCACCTCCCATGGACCAGATCCTCCTCCCATGGACCAGATCCTCCTCCCATGGACCAGATCCTCCTCCCATGCAAACCGGGAGCGACATCGTGGAGCCTGTCAGGAACTTTGTGTCTCTGGGGTCCACGGTGACAGACAGCAGGACCTAGAACCAGAGATTGACCGCAGACGAGTCCTGGCAGCCTCTGCTCTGCAGTCCCTCTGGAAACCAGTCTGGATCCAGACCGTCTCACCAAGACCAAGCTCCGGGTCTACAGCCCGCCGTCCTCTCCATCCTGCTGTATGGCTCAGAAACGAGGCCCCTGAACCACAGTCTGGCTCTGATAGCAGGACTCTGAGAACCATGGAGAACATCAGGGGCTCTGAGGACCATGGAGAACACCAGGGGCTCTGAGAACCATGGAGAACATCAGGACTCTGAGGACCATGGAGAATATCAGGGGCTCTGAGAACCATGGAGAACATCAGGACTCTGAGGACCATGGAGAACACCAGGACTCTGAGAACCATGGAGAACATCAGGACTCTGAGGACCATGGAGAACATCAGGACTCTGAGGACCATGGAGAACACCAGGACTCTGACAACCATGGAGAACACCAGGACTCTGAGGACCATGGAGAACATCAGGGGCTCTGAGGACCATGGAGAACATCAGGGGCTCTGACAACCATGGAGAACACCAGGACTCTGAGAACCATGGAGAACATCAGGGACTCTGAGGACCATGGAGAACATCAGGACTCTGAGGACCATGGAGAACATCAGGGACTCTGAGGACCATGGAGAACACCAGGCGGCCCAGCCAGTCTCCAGTGAAGGTCTCAGAACCAGGCCAGCCCCGAGCATCTTCCTGGTCGCACAGCGCCGCCCTGCTGGCTGGACCATGTCCTCCGTCTGCCCCAGAACATCCGACACGAGACGTTCTCCAGTTTGACCCAAAGGCCTCAGGCTGGAGACGACCTTGAGGGAAACCCAGACCAGAAACCCCGGACCCGAAACCCCGGACCCGAAACCCCGGACCCGATGGCTCCAGAACCCCAACAACACAGAGCTGCTGGAGGAACAGAGCAGCTGGAAAGCCCTGGTTCACCTGGTTCACCTGGTTCACCTGGTTCACCTGGTTCACCTGGTTCACCTGGTGGCTCAGCGCACCGGGACGGGACACCCGGACCCTCCCGGAGCACTGAGGGAGTAAGTAAAGGTTCTACTAGGTTCTACTGGGTCCTACTGGGTCCTACTGGGTTCTGATAAGACTCTTTCTGACACCTCCACCGCCCTCTGCCTGAGGGGAACCAGCTGGAGACCCGGTCCGTCTTCAGGCACTTTGTGGACTGGTGTGAGGACCAGCAGCTGGAAGACAGAGGAGACGGTGATGGACTTCAGGAGGAGGACACTTCCACTCCCACCGGTGCACATCTAGGGGGAAGACATGGAGACAGAGGACAGTTTCACCTCAACCATAAACCGGACCGGACCGGTCCCCAGAGTGTCTCCACCTGCTGAGGACACTGATGTCCTCCAGAGTGTCCAAGAGACTCAACAGGCTAGACAGGAGGACCAGCTCTGTCCCAGGCTGTCCTCTGGACAGGAGGACCAGCTCTGTCCCAGGCTGTCCTCTGGACAGGAGGACCAGCTCTGTCCCAGGCTGTCCTCTGGACAGGAGGACCAGCTCTGTCCCAGGCTGTCCTCTGGACAAGAGGACCAGCTCTGTCCCAGGCTGTCCTCTGGACAAGAGGACCAGCTCTGTCCCAGGCTGTCCTCTGGACAGGAGGACCAGCTCTCAAGTCAAGTCAAGTCAACTTTATTTATAGAGCACATTTACAAACGGCTTAGCCGCATCAAAGTGCTTCACATAGTGCAAAAGAAGACATAAAAACTGCATAAAAATTCATAAAAAGAATCAGAAAAGCAAACTAAGACCTAGTTGAAGGCCAACGAAAAGAGGTACGTCTTCAGGTGAGATTTGAAAATCCCTACGGACTCGGATGCGGGGGGAAGGGAGTTCCAGAGTCGAGGGGCCGCTATAGAAAAAGCTCTGTCTCCCCTAGTTTTCAACCTCGACCTGCGGATGACAAGAAGGCGGTGGTCAGCCGACCGTAGCGCTCTGGACGGGGTGAGAGGGAGGAGAAGATCAGCCAGGTACGGCGGGGCAAGGTGGTGCAGAGATTTAAAGACTGTGAAGAGAATTTTAAAATCAATGCGGTAGCGGACGGGGAGCCAGTGGAGGGACGCGAGAACCGGAGTGATGTGACGAGTTTTCTAGTGCAGGTGAGGAGTCGAGCGGCCGCGTTCTGGACTCACTGCAGGCGGTGGAGTTTCCGACGCCGGTGTATAGACTATTGCAGTAATCCAAGCTCTGTCCCAGGCTGTCCTCTGGACAGGGGGACCAGCTCTGTCCCGGACTGTCCTCTGGACTCTGGAGGACGTTGTCCAGGCTCACGTCCATGATGGACAGCGGCTCTGAGACACTGCAGTAGACGGAGGAGGAGCTCAGACTGAGACGTCCTCAGAGGACGGAGCAGGTCCTTCATGTCCACCGCTGTCACACTGGACAGCTCCACTGTGGACAACATGAGCAACAGTCCTGGACATTCACTCATTCATCCCATCATTCACTACGACAAACACTCTGTATGGATTACAGATTACAGATTACAGATTACAGATTACAGATTACAGATGCTAAACTGACTGTATCAGTATATAAAACACATGTTGTTTATACTGTTTATGTTTACATCTGGTGTGTCCTGCCGTCCTGCAGACTGGACTGGTTATATTATTTGGTTCCTCTGAAACTTCCTGGCTGTGTCCGAATGTTCCCCCCGACCCCCGACCCCCGACCCCTGACCCCCGACCCCCGACCCTCTACATAGTGGACTTCATTGAGCTTGAATCCGTTGGGATTCGGACTCGCAGCTGCTTACTTTTTCCCTCAGCGCTGATCACGTGACCCACGACTCTGGTAACCATGGTAACCATGGTAACCAGAGGCTTTGTAATATTGTTTTAACGTCTCTTATTCTGCTCTTCCTGTCCTGTCGTCTTTCTGATCTCTGAAGAAGGAATAAAAACATTCAGTTCTTCCGGCTCGCTGCTGCTCTTCCACTATTTTGCTGGAGATTCGCAATGCACCATGGGTAATATTGAACTGTGGGAAATTTCTGGTGCCCTTCTGTTTTGCTCTCTGGACATTCGGACACTCCTACAGACGTCTTCACTGTGTAGTGTCCTGTAGAGGACATAGTGGACATTCGGACACAGCCGCACTCATGTTGTCCATACAGTCGGCTCTTCCTGGTTTGTCTTCATCGTCTCTCATCACCCTCAGAACGATCTGCACCGTCCTGGTTCTGTCGCCCCCTGCTGTCCGTCCTGCTGTCCGTCCTGCTGTCCGTCCTGCTGTCCGTCCTGCTGTCTGTCCTGCTGTCCGTCCTGCCGGGTTCTAGGAGGGTCTTGCTCCGGAACAGTTCTGCTCTTAGAGGTTAAAGCTATAGTAACTTCGGTCGCCCTCCAGCGGAATGCTGCGTTCTTACACCAGTAAAGCCGGCGCTTCCAGGTGCCCTCGGTGCCCCCCCACGGTGATTCGTTTGCCTGCTCCGGCGGTCACCTTCCCTCTGGGCCAGCAGTCCTGCCGACCGTCCAGGCTCTTGGTGCTAGATCCACTTCAGGACTCTTTCTCGGCCGTGTCTTTGGATTCTCTGCCATGTGGCGTCCTGGTCCGCCTGTTGCCATGACACCCTCCCGTCCTCCCCCTCCCTTCTTGTTGTGATGTAAAATGCGGAATTTCCTGCGCCAGCGCGGGAATGTCGCCGGTCGACACGCAAAGCAAGAATTACAGATATTGAAGAATCCGGCGAGATGTTGGACGAGCCGATCGGCTTCATCTTGTCTCCACCAGCAGTAGCCTGGCTAACAGCTTCAACTCAGTCCGCTCGGTTCTAAACATCAGAACCCGAAGAGTGAACATATTCCAGTCTGAAACAGAACGGGAACGTCTGTCCTCAACATAGTCCTAGGCTTTACTTCTTATTGTCTCATGCTAGCTGTTGCCAAAGCTGTCCGTCCCTGGGAGAGGGATCCCTCCATACTGTGGTTCTCCCCAAGATCTCTTCTTCTCCCACTGGGTTTCTGGAGTTTGTTCTTGCCGGATGTGAGGGTCGAAGGTGGTGGTTGCTTCGTTTTGTCTCGTTACTGTGAATCTGACATATTAACATTATGCTTATTCTCTGTTTTTATTTTTACCGACCAATGTAACATCTTGAAGCCTCTGAGGCAACTGTTGTTGTGATACTGGGCTGTACAAAAATAAATTGATTGATTGATTGATTGATTGATTGAGAGAACGTCTGAGGGAACGTCTGAGGGAACATCTTTATTTGTCAAATGACTGATTTCTTGATTAACAAATGAAAATTAAAAAACAGATTTTTTTTTCAAGATTGCTGATAAAATAAAAGAACGGAGAACATGAGGAACACCCTCCAGGTGGAACCCGTTCCTGATCAACTGGAGACGAAGTGGAGAACAGTGAAATGTGGAGAACTTTGGAGCGCCAGTTCACTTCCTGGTCGGAGGTTCTGCAGTTCTGGATCACAGAGAACCTGACCGGGGGAGCAGGGAGAACCTGTTCTCCGGCCTGAACAGACCCCCCCCCCCCGCAGAACGTGTCCTGTTCGGTCCTCATTCACAGCTGAGTTCCGCAGGTTCCCTGCTCGGAGTCAGAACCGGCCGGTCTGGACGCAACCTGGTCCAGTTCGTCGCTCTCCTCCGGTTCTCTGGAGTTCTCTGGAGAACCGGCAGCGTCTGAAACACAGCGGAACATGAGGTCCCCGGTCCTGATCCAGGCCTCACCGCAGAACCACAGCGGCCACTAGTGGACCAACAGGAGAACCGCATGGAGGAGACAAACCGAGATAGACGGAGACAGACAGAGGGCGGTGAACAGACAGAGGGCAGAGGACAGACAGAGGACGGAGGACAGAGGACGGAGGACAGAGGGTGGAGGACAGACGGAGGGTGGAGGACAAACGGAGGCTGGAGGACGTGGGACCTACACAGGTCTTGGGAGGACAGCAGGTCCGGTGTCGGGATCCGTCCCTCCTTGGACCAACTGTCCTTCTTTCTGGGACTGAAGACGACTGAAAGACAGACGGACAGTTGAGACGGTTCAATTCTTCCCATTGTCACGCTAACGTGAGACAAGGCTAACAGGAAGTAATGCTAACAGGACATAACGCTAACAGGAGGTAATGCTAACAGGCTGCTTGATGTTCAGCTGCAGTTCTGCCTTTCCTCATTGGTCCTGATAAACCCCCCAGTCGATGGCCCCACCCACACCGGTAGCCCCGCCCCCAGTCGATGGCCCCACCCACACCGGTAGCCCCGCCCCCAGTCGATGGCCCCACCCACACCGGTAGCCCCGCCCCCAGTCGATGGCCCCACCCACACCGGTAGCCCCGCCCCCAGTCGATGGCCCCACCCAAACCTGTAGCCCCGCCCCCAGTCGATGGCCCCACCCACACCAGTAGCCCCGCCCCCAGTCGATGGCCCCACCCACACCGGTAGCCCAGCCCCCAGTCGATGGCCCCACCCACACCGGTAGCCCCGCCCCCAGTCGATGGCCCCACCCACACCGGTAGCCCCGCCCCCAGTCGATGGCCCCACCCACACCGGTAGCCCCGCCCCCAGTCGATGGCCCCACCCACACCGGTAGCCCCGCCCCCAGTCGATGGCCCCACCCAAACCTGTAGCCCCGCCCCCAGTCGATGGCCCCACCCACACCAGTAGCCCCGCCCCCAGTCGATGGCCCCACCCACACCGGTAGCCCAGCCCCCAGTCGATGGCCACGCCCATAGCCTATTGGCACTCACTAAGAACCAGTTCTGAGAACCTGGAGAACTGGGAGAACCGGGAGAACCGGGACCGTACCTGAGAGTCCAGGAGACGTGGACTGCAGGGACGTCCCGGGGGACCCCGCTCCGTCCCGGTCCGGTCCTGCAGGCAGACCAGCGCCGCTGGTCCCGTTGGACCGGAGGTACTGAGAGAACCCTCGACTCTCATCCGTCTCACAGGGACCAGCCAAGGAGGACGAGGACCAGGACCAGGAGGACGGAGGGAGGGAGGAGGATGAGTGCAGCGGGTGAGGGGGGGCGAGCGAGGAGGAGGAGGAGGAGGAGGAGGAGGAGGAGGAGGACGAGGAGGAGCAGTCCTCTCCTGGTCCCAGTCTAGACATCTGCTGGACCAGACTGGACTCCAGGGTGCTGGGGGGTCTGGGGGGCCCGTCTGGAGGACGGGGCCACGGGGACAAGCGGGACTCCTTCAGGCGGCGGTGGACGTCGTCCAGGTTCTCAAAGACCTGAAGAGACAAACAGTCCGTCAGCAAAACCTACCCCAGACCGAGCTCTCCAGGACCAGGACCGGGACCAGGACCGGGACCGGGACCGGGACTTTCCACAGAACATGAAGACGGAGACAGAGACCCTGCAGACCACCCCTGGTCCTGCCCGGGCTGATCAGGTCCAGACGGTCTTCTGGACGGTGAAGCTCTTTTCTCAGACGTCGCTCACAAACAACGATCGGCAGAACGTCAGAACGTATCGTATAAACGCTCCACGTTCCTGCCCAGACCACGCTGACCCGGTCCAGGCCTCCAGCCAGTCCAGGGAGCAGGTCTGGAGGACCAGCGGTCACCCCGGGTTTAAGACCAGTCCAGGACTCTGAGAAGGTTCTGGTCAGGACCTCGGGCTCGGGCCGAGCTGGAGGGTGTGAGCAGGGTTCTGGTGGACGTGGGGGTCTGGCCATGTAGGGGTCGGAAGGTCAGCACCAGGATTTTAAACTGGACACGGAGCACAGCGGGGGGCCAGCGGAGGGATCCTCCAGGTGGCGCTGCTCAGCGGCCCGGCAGCTGGTTCTGGACCTGCTGGAGACCAGCAGCTCCTTCTGGCTCAGGCCGGCGAACGGGCCGCTCCCGGCTCATTCAGACACCGTGGATCTGAGCCGAGCGACGCTGCACAGCTGGAAGAAACCGGTTCTAACCAGCTGTCCTGAGTGGTGGTCCAGCGACATAGGGTCAAAGGTCACCCCGAGGTTCCTCAGTTCGGTTCTGTTGAGGTTCTCAGGTCACGTTCTACACTTGTATCGCACTCTTTCCTCTGCATGAGCAGACCAAAGCGCTTCACACTGCAGGATCACATTCACACATTCACACTCACATTCACACACCGGTGGAGGCGGCTGCCAGGCTCAGTCCGTCCACCGGGGGCAACTCAGGGGTCAGTGTCTTGCCCAAGGACACTTCGACACGCAGACAGGGGGAGACGGGAATCGAACTAACAACCTCCCGATTGTCAGACGACTGCTCTCCCCACTGATCCACAGCCGCCCTGAAGGGGCGTTCACACCGGCAGCGAGTGGCGCGGCGAGGGCGGCCCATTCACATAGAAAACATATGGTTTTTGCGCGACCAGGAAGCGGCGAGAATTCAGCGAGCTCAGCGGCGGAGCGGCCGCCGCTGAGCTCGCTGCTGAAAGTTGGGAAAGTTCAACTTTTGAGCAAATTCGCGAGTGGCGAACCAATCACAGAGCCCCGGGGAAATGGATGAGAAACTGGTCACAGCGGCCGGCGCTCGCCCCGAGCCCTTCGTCAGATTTTTATCGTTACAGGAACAAAAAAGAGCTGGAGGAAGACCAGCGAGCAGGTCGGGTCCCGGTGACCTGAGGAGACTGTGGTGAAACGGTGTTTACTGCTGGTTAAACTGTGAGTTCACCGAGAGGCCGGGTCGCCCGTCGCTGCTGTCCTGGTCGGCCATGCGAGCGCCGAAGCGGGACAGCAGCTCGTCAAACCGGACCGGGAGAGACGGAAGTCCCGCTGAAGGCGTCCTTCATCAATAAAGCCTCATTCATTGAAGTCACACCGTTGTCTGGACCATCTTTTGGAATATAATAGATGTCATCTGCCATTGTCGAAGAGACCGCCGGCGACAGAGACGCGGAGTCAGCGGCAGCCGCTGCCGGTTCACACGACGCACACGCGGCCAACCGGGGCGAGCGGCGCCGATCTCACCGCGCTGCTCGCGTCCGGCGTGAAGGCGGCAGAAGCGGGGCTGGCTCTGTCCGGGGCCATGATGAGGGTCTCCGTCTTCCCTGAGTTCAGCTGGAGGCTGAAGCTCTGAGCCACTGCTGGTTCAGGATCAGTTTATCAGGTTGTGGGTTTCAGAGGGCTGAAGGAGCAGAACAGCGGCGCGTCGTGAGCTGCTGATCATCTGAGCCAGAGGACGGACACGCAGTAGGAACAGGAGGGCTCCCAGAACTGAGCCCTGAGGAACACCACCCTGCAGCTCCTAGCAGCCAGGTAGGAGATCCACTGGATCCTGGACCTGACAGCCAATCAGGTCCTGCAGCCTGTTTATCAGGGTCTGGTGATCAACTGGGTCGAAGGCTGAGGACAGGTCCACCAGGACCAGCACTGTCTGTCCCCCCGAGCCGGCAGACATCAGGATTCTGGACTCTTTCAGCAGGGCAGTCTCTGCAGAGTGGTGAGTACGAAACCCTGACTGAAAGTCATAGATGTCCTACGCTTGTAAAGAAGATGTCAGCTGTCTCTCCACCTTTTCTAACAATTTGGACAAATGGTGGAGTTCAGACATCGGCCTGCAGTTCATGTTGGTCCAAGTTTGGTTTCTTAAGTTTCGGATCTACGACTGCAGGCTTGAAGGAGGAAGGAAACGCCAGGAGCGGGGCGACTGGTTTGAACATTCTGGTGTCAAAAACTTCCACGGTGAGCTGAGACGGAGACACGTCCACAGGCCCAGAGGACGGTTTGGTCCTCCCATCAGTGCTGACACGTCTTCAGGGCGTGCGGAGTAAAAGAGGACCAGACATGTGGAGGGGGTTCCACACGACCTGGACTGCACAGGGACCAGGGACCCGGTCTGGATGGTTCTGCTGGAGAGACACTGTCCAGCTGGAAGGACCAGGTTCTAACCAGAGACATGGCTTCATCAGAGACCTGCTGGGTCCCTGCTGGGTTCAGATCTCCTCAGACCTGCTGGTCTGCAGGTGGAGCTGGCCTTTGAAAGAGCAGGACCCTCTGGGTCTCTGGACCGGTTCCATGCTCACCATGTAGTGTGAAGCTGCTCTCTCAACCATGAACTCGGTTAAACTCAGAACCGTTCCAGACTCAGGAGCTCCTCATGTGCTGAGAACGCCGCCGCCGCCGCCGCCGCCCGGGCCTGGTTCCAGAGCAGAGCAGCAGGTTCAGGAGCGATGGAAGACTTGGAAAAACATAAAATGTTCCGGTGCTGAACGTTTTCCAGACGAAGGTGTTAAAGAGGGATAAACGCCGGTTCAGGCAGTTCAGGTATTAGTTTTTCATCTTCTGCACCTTATTTTCTACGGATCCTCAGAAGGGACACGGTAAAAACTAAAAGAGTCGTGGCCCCGGAGCCGGTCCGAGCCGGTCTGCCGTTCATCTGCTGAGCAGTGAAGACTCAGCAGCAGGTTCAGGGACCACCTGCAGGTTCAGGGACCACCTGCAGGTTCAGGGACCACCTGCAGGTTCAGGGACCACCTGCAGGTTCAGGGACCGCCTGCAGGGACCGCCTGCAGGGACCACCTGCAGGTTCAGGGACCGCCTGCAGGTTCAGGGACCGCCTGCAGGTTCAGGGACCACCTGCAGGTTCAGGGACCGCCTGCAGGGACCGCCTGCAGGGACCACCTGCAGGTTCAGGGACCGCCTGCAGGTTCAGGGACCGCCTGCAGGTTCAGGGACCACCTGCAGGTTCAGGGACCACCTGCAGGTTCAGGGACCACCTGCAGGTTCAGGGACCGCCTGCAGGGACCGCCTGCAGGGACCGTCTGCAGGTTCAGGGACCGTCTGCAGGTTCAGGGACCGCCTGCAGGTTCAGGGACCGCCTGCAGGTTCAGGGACCGCCTGCAGGTTCAGGGACCACCTGCAACTTACCAGACGCTGCAACAGTGAAGACAAACCCCCCGAGCAGAGCAGGACTCACTGCGGTCCCCCGTCTGATTCCTTCCTTCTACTGCAGTCAAGTTACTGAAAAAATCACTGTGAAAGATTCTTAAAAATGCTGAGAGTCTTTCTGGTCAAACTAACGGCGAGTTTCATCTCTCTGTTCGTTACAGTGAAGTTACTGAAGTTTTACTTGTTAAAATGCAGAAACAAAAGCTTATTTCAGCAGATCCTCACGTTTCAGCCGCGACAGGGAGGTCACCTGAAGCTCTGCGTTCACAACATCCATCAAACCTCTTCTTGTTTCAGATCAGTGTTTCTCTGATGACAGGAGACCGGGTGGGGGATCCTGGTCCTGCTGCAGCTTCACTGCAGGGTCAGCAGGTCAGCCGTAGACCTGGTCCCTGTCAGGTCCAGGCCTGCAGCTTCATGGAAATTATTTACTCATAAAGGTTTTGGACCCTCCTGAACTCGTCTGATTGGACGTCGGACCTGCGGACCAGCCGGTTCCCTCAGCGCCAGGCGCTGGTTCAGCCAGACGGGTTCCGGACCTCTGCTTCACCTCGGAGGCTCGGTCCCCCTGTCCCAGACGGTTCTGGTTCTGGTTCTGTCCGGGGAACCATGAGGATCTCTGTTTCCACTGCTGGTCTGAGACCCGCAGGTCATCGAGGAGCTCAGGTCGAGTCTCTGAACCGGATCAGCTGACCCAGAGGAGGAACGGGAACCGGAGGGGTCCCAGACCCGAGGCCTGAGGCACACCACCCTGCAGCCTCCCTGAAGCTCTGGAGTCACCCGGACCAAAGGTCGAGGACAGGTCCCCCAGGACCAGCACGGTCCGTGTCCCTGAGTCGCTGGACAGAGGCGAAGGACACCAGGAGACGGACAGATTGGACATTCTGGTCCAACTGAGTCAGAAAAACAAAGAGCTGAGACGGAGACATCAGCAGGACCAGAGGACGGCCCCGAGCCAGGACGTCCTCAAGACCCTGGACTGAAGGGGGATTGAAGGACTGAAGGAGGACTGAAGGAGGACTGAAGGAGGACTGAAGGAGGACCCGGCGGCGACCCGGCGGCGACCCGGCAGCGACCCGGCAGCGACCCGGCAGCGACCCGGCAGCGACCCGGCGGCAACCCGGCGGTGACACAGCAGCGACCCAGCGGCGACCCGGCGGCGACCCGGCGGCGACCCGGCGGCGACCCGGCAGCGACCCGGCGGCAACCCGGCGGTGACCAGAGCAGGCGTCTGAGCCAGGGGGAGCAGCGGGCCTGAGGCAGCGCCGACGCCACGGTCTCCGTGACGACCAGGACCCCGCGGCGGGACGGGGGCGTTCCAGCAGCTGGACCGTTCTACCAGGGTCCTGCTCTGGCGAGCAGGCCGGTAAGAACCGGAAGAGGTCTGAACAAGAAGTCCTGAACCCGAGGAACCCCGGACCCTCAGAACCCGCAGGACCGGTCCTGACCGTGGTCATCCTGGGCCTCTTCTTCCAGGTCCTCCTCAGGCTGCTGGCAGCCAGTGCTGCCACCTGCAGGCAGCCCAGCGGCTCCGCGGCTCCTGGAGGGCAGAGGCCACAGGTCAGAGGTCAGGGGGCAGCAGGCAGGGAGTAGGGGTCAGGGGGCGGGGGAACACGGTTTGTCAGGGGGTCACCTGCTGTCAGGCGTCCATCCAGCTGTTTCAGCCACACATCTGGACCGGAACCTGACCCCGCCTCCTCCAGATCCTCCACCAGGTCCTTCTGAAAACCAGAGTCCAGAGTGAGACAGTCCAGACCAGCACACCCGGGACAGGAAGTCCTGGACTGGGCCGAGCCGAGCCCGAGTCTCCAGGACCAACCTGGACTCTCCAGAACCGGAGGTCCAGGTGGTCCTGGTCTACAGGAATTTTTACTGGTCCCGGATCACAAGGTGGTTCCAATGAAAAGGTGTTTACATAAGGAGCAGCACCAGAACCAGCACCAGGACCTGGACCAGGACCTGGACAGTCTCCGGTTCTGGGAAAACGGAGTCCCGACCCACCAGGTATCGATCTCGAGACGCCTCGTCTTTCTCCACCGCCCGCCGTCCCGTCAGAACCTCCAGCAGAACCTGAAACACGTCCACACGTCCTGGACTCAGGACCAGCCGTTTCCCATCAGCCCCGGCGGCGGCCCGGCGTCCGTCTCACCACTCCGAAGCTGAAGACGTCCAGCGGCGTCCCCAGCTCCCCGTTCCTCACGTACTCGTCCGGCAGGTAGGCCAGCGTTCCGCGCACCGTCTGGGTTCTGCCCACCGAGGCGGTCCTGCTGGTCCGGCCGCCGGACGGAACCGGGCGGAACCGGGCCAGGCCGAAGTCCGACAGCTTGGCCACCAGGTGGCGGTCCAGCAGGATGTTGGAGCTGCGCCGAGGAAAGCGGCGTTAGCGTCACGTTCCGGGTCTCCAGAACCCAGAACCCAAAACCGGCGCCGACGGGACGCGTTTGACCTCTGACCTCTTGACGTCTCCGTGGATCAGGGACATCTGTCCTCCTGGAGGACAGTGGAGGAACTGCAGCGCTGCCGCAGCTTCCGTCACGATGCGGATCCTCTGAGACCAGGACAGAACCGGCCCGCCCTAGAACCCAGAACCAACGCATCAGGGGGAGAGAGTGTGAGTGTGAGTGTGTGTGTGTGTGTGTGAGTGTGTGTGTGTCGTACGTTGTGCAGCTGGTCCTCCAGGGACCGGTTCTCCATGTAGCTGTAGATCAGACACATAGAACCTCCTCCGACACTGAAGCCCAGCAGGTCCACAATGTTCGGGTGTCGGAACCTGGAAGGAGAACATGCAGACGTTCCACCAGACGTTCCACCAGGTGTTCCACCACACGTTCCACCAGGGGTTCCACCACACGTTCCACCAGACGTTCCACCAGGGGTTCCACCATACGTTCCACCACACGTTCCACCAGGTGTTCCACCAGACGTTCCACCAAACGTTCCACCACACGTTCCACCAAACGTTCCACCACACATTCCACCAGACGTTCCACCAAACGTTCCACCACACGTTCCACCAAACGTTCCACCACACGTTCCACCAGGCGTTCCACCAGGCGTTCCACCAGGCGTTCCACCACACATTCCACCAGGCGTTCCACCAGGTGTTCCACCAGGCGTTCCACCACACATTCCACCAGACGTTCCACCAAACGTTCCACCACACGTTCCACCAGGCGTTCCACCAGGCGTTCCACCACACGTTCCACCAGACGTTCCACCAAACGTTCCACCACATGTTCCACCAGACGTTCCACCAGATGTTCCACCAGACGTTCCACCAGATGTTCCACCAGACGTTCCACCAGATGTTCCACCACGCGTTCCACCACACATTCCACCACACATTCCACCAGACGTTCCACCAAACGTTCCACCACATGTTCCACCAGACGTTCCACCACACGTTCCACCACACGTTCCACCAGGCGTTCCACCAAACGTTCCACCAAACGTTCCACCACACGTTCCACCAGACGTTCCACCAAACGTTCCACCAAACGTTCCACCACACATTCCACCAGACGTTCCACCAAACGTTCCACCACACGTTCCACCACACGTTCCACCAAACGTTCCACCAAACGTTCCACCAAACGTTCCACCACACATTCCACCAGACGTTCCACCAAACGTTCCACCACACGTTCCACCAAACGTTCCACCACACGTTCCACCAGGCGTTCCACCAGGCGTTCCACCAGGCGTTCCACCAGGCGTTCCACCAGGCGTTCCACCACACATTCCACCAGGCGTTCCACCAGGTGTTCCACCAGGCGTTCCACCACACATTCCACCAGACGTTCCACCAAACGTTCCACCACACGTTCCACCAGGCGTTCCACCAGGCGTTCCACCACACATTCCACCAGACGTTCCACCAAACGTTCCACCACATGTTCCACCAGACGTTCCACCAGATGTTCCACCAGACGTTCCACCAGATGTTCCACCAGACGTTCCACCAGATGTTCCACCACGCGTTCCACCACACATTCCACCACACATTCCACCAGACGTTCCACCAAACGTTCCACCACATGTTCCACCAGACGTTCCACCACACGTTCCACCACACGTTCCACCAGGCGTTCCACCAGACGTTCCACCAAACGTTCCACCAAACGTTCCACCACACGTTCCACCAGACGTTCCACCAAACGTTCCACCAAACGTTCCACCACACATTCCACCAGACGTTCCACCAAACGTTCCACCACACGTTCCACCACACGTTCCACCACACGTTCCACCAAACGTTCCACCAAACGTTCCACCAAACGTTCCACCACACATTCCACCAGACGTTCCACCAAACGTTCCACCACACGTTCCACCAAACGTTCCACCACACGTTTCACCAGGCGTTCCACCAGGCGTTCCACCAGGCGTTCCACCAGGCGTTCCACCACACATTCCACCAGGCGTTCCACCAGGTGTTCCACCAGGCGTTCCACCACACATTCCACCAGACGTTCCACCAAACGTTCCACCACACGTTCCACCAGGCGTTCCACCAGGCGTTCCACCACACATTCCACCAGACGTTCCACCAAACGTTCCACCACATGTTCCACCAGACGTTCCACCAGATGTTCCACCAGACGTTCCACCAGATGTTCCACCAGACGTTCCACCAGATGTTCCACCAGACGTTCCACCAGATGTTCCACCACACATTCCACCACACATTCCACCAAACGTTCCACCACATGTTCCACCACACGTTCCACCACACGTTCCACCACACGTTCCACCAGGCGTTCCACCAGACGTTCCACCAGGCGTTCCACCAGGCGTTCCACCAGACGTTCCACCTGCTGCCAGACTCACGTGGAGAGCTGTTCCACCTCGTTGTGGAAGCTGTCCCGCAGCAGGTTCCAGTCCAGCGGTCCGTCCTGGAAGGAGAACAGCCGGGTCAGAACGTCTCCCGGTGACCCGGTGACCCCGTGACCCCTGACGGCCCACCTCTCTCAGCCTCTTCACGGCGCAGTCGGTGTTCCTCAGCGACGCTCGGTACACCACTCCAAAGCCGCCCTCGCCCACCTGCCGGGCGGGGGAGAACCCCGCTGTCCCAGCATGCACCTCTTCATACCTCCAGCACATCACTGCAGCGCCGCACGTCGCCACGCCGGCGGCCTGGGACACACACATCACTGCTGACTGTGTGTGTGTGTGTGCGTGCGTGTGTGTGTACGTGCATGTGTGTGTGTGTGTGTGATACCTGGGCCTCGTGCAGAATGCCGGACTGCAGGCCAGAAGGGGGCGGGGCCGGTGGGGGGAGTGAAGCTCCGCCCCCACCGCCTGAAGGAAGGAAACGACACTTTGATGTCAGAGCTGCGATGATTGATCACTGATCAGTGTGTGTGTGTGTGTGTGTGTGTGTGTGTGTACTGTACAGCTATAGTTGTGAGGACCATGGGTTTTTAACCTTACAAATGTGGACAGTTTTGGAAAGTGAGGACATTTCTGCCGGTCCTCACTTTTCGACAGACCTCTTTGGCCTTTTTGAGGTTCAGACCTGATTTCCGGTTCAGGGTCACAGTCGGGTTTCGGTCAGGCTCAGGGCAAAGGTCAGGGTCAGGCATTAGGTTTCGATGGTTCGGGTGAGGGGCTGGAAATGCATCACGTCAATGAGTGTCCTCACAACATACAGCTGTACAAATGTGTGTGTGTGTGTGTGTGTGTGTGTGTGTGTGTGTGTGTGTGTGTGTGTGTGTGTGTGTGTGTGTGCGTGCTCAGACCTTCGGGGTGTGGACTCGCAGCCTGAGGGTGGAGCACAGGAGACGTAACTTGAGAGGAGGGTGGAGGAGGGGGAGGGGGAGGGGGAGGAGGGGGGGTTGGAGGAGGGGGGAGGGGGGCCGGGGTCAGGCTGGACATCACTGCAGAAAGGAAAGACAGGTGGGAGGTCAGAGGTCATCGAGGTGTGGCAGTAGTCAGGGGTCATAGGTCAGTGATGGTGGGAGGTCGGTGGTGTTCAGAGACTGATGAAGGCAGAAGTCGGTGTCAGGGGTCAAGGGTTGTCAGGGGTCAGGGGTCATTAGCAGTCTGGGGTCGGGGGTCATTGTTGGGGGGGTCGGGGTCGGCAGTCGGGGATCGTCAGCGGCCGGCCAGTGGTCGGGAGTCATCGGCAGTCGGGGTCAGAGGTCACCAGCAGTCCAGGGTTGGAGTTCGGAGGTCATCAGCGGTCGGGGTCAGAGGTCAGGGATCATCAGCGGTCGGGGTCAGAGGTCAGGGATCATCAGCGGTCGGGGTCAGAGGTCAGGGATCATCAGCGGTCGGGGTCAGAGGTCAGGGATCATCAGCGGTCGGGGTCAGAGGTCAGGGATTATCAGCGGTCGGGGTCAGAGGTCAGGGATCATCAGCGGTCGGGGTCAGAGGTCAGGGATCATCAGCGGTCGGGGTCAGAGGTCAGGGATCATCAGCGGTCGGGGTCAGAGGTCAGGGGTCGGCGGTGGACTCACGGCTCAGGATGATGTCTCGCTGCCGCAGCAGCTGCAGCCGCTCCAGGACGTCCAGCAGGTAGCCCACCTGCTCGTTGCGGTTCTCCAGGTGCGTCAGAACCCAGTCGGTGCGCCGCTCCCGCCGGTCCGCCAGCCGCACCTCCGTCATGTTCCGCAGAACCTCCGACGCTGCCGGGCCGGAACCGGAACCGGAGAGACCCGGAGAGAACCAGAGAGAACCGGAAAGAACCAGAGAGAACCAGAAAGAACCAGATAGAACCGGAAAGAACCAGAGAGAATCGGAAAGAACCAGAGAGACCCAGAGAACCAGAGAGACCCAGACAGAACCAGACAGAACCACATCCATCAGCTTCCTGCGGAGCTCCAGGCCCCGCCCCCCGGGAGTTTCACAGTAAAACATGTGGAACTCCAAAACAGTGAGAGTCGCGTTTTTCTATCTAAATGATGATTAATCAGGATCAGGTTTGAGATTAATCAGTGTTTCTGAGGCGGACCGCGCTGAGGACCGCGGCTCACAGCTTTAGTAACTTTTTGAATGTTTAAATAAATGAAAGAAAAAAAACACACAAAAAGAGATGAACGGAGAAAGCTTTTCGTTTGACTGTTTGACTCAATAAAGTGATCAGAAAGTTTTCTGCGGGTCAGTTTGATCGAACCGGATCCATCGGCCCCCCTCCGGTTCCAGACTCACCGAAGCGGGTCCAGTCCGGGTCCGACAGGGAGTCCATGGCCCGGCAGAAGTCCGAGATGACGGAGGAGGGCAGGCTGTAGAGGAACCGGCCCCGGAGCCCCGCGGAGGCCATCTGGGGGCCGGAGGGGGTCCCGCCGGGACCAGGGCCGGGACCAGGGCCGGGACCGGAACCAGAGCCGGGACCAGTGCCGGGACCAGAGCCGGTATCCAATCCCAGCTCACCGCACCGCTCCAAATCACACCCGCCACAAACTACACAACTTTTCACGAGCTCCGCTTCCGCTTCCGCCCTGCGCCTCAAAAAAATCACCACAATAAGAGCCACTTCCGTTTCAGCCTGAAGAAATAAAAGCTCCACTTTCACAGTTTTCGTTCATGAAAAAAAAAATCAAACAGAAAGAATCTAATTCCAGCGAAATAAACATCTGGAAGAGGAGGAAGAGGAAGAGGAGGAGGAGGAAGAGGAGGAAGAGGAGGAGGAGGAGGAAGAGGAGGAAGAGGAGGAGGAGGAAGAGGAAGAGGAGGAGGAGGAAGAGGAGGAAGAGGAGGAAGAGGAGGAGGAGGAGGAGGAAGAGGAGGAAGAGGAGGAGGAGGAGGAAGAGGAGGAGGAGGAGGAAGAGGAGGAAGAGGAGGAGGAGGAAGAGGAAGAGGAGGAGGAGGAAGAGGAGGAAGAGGAGGAAGAGGAGGAGGAAGAGGAGGAAGAGGATGAGGAGGAAGAGGAGGAAGAGGAGGAGGAGGAAGAGGAGGAGGAGGAGGAAGAGGAGGAAGAGGAAGAGGAGGAGGAGGAAGAGGAGGAAGAGGAGGAGGAAGAGGAGGAGGAGGAGGAGGAGGAGGAAGAGCACATGTGAAAACCCACATGAACCGGTTGGGCGGACTCCCCTGAGCCCTGGAGTCCTGTGGAGGGTCTGGAGCTGGTCCAGGATTCCAGGACCAGAACCAGAACCACATGGTTCCTCCTGGATCCGGGTCAGCCACCGAGGACTCTGGTGGAGACTTTCCCCGGGAGGCTGAGGCTGGACCACATCCTCCGGTCCCCGTTTCTAAAGAGGAACCTCCAACCTGGTCCTCCAGTCCACAGGTCCATGTCCCAGAGCCCAGACCCCAGAGCCCAGACCCCAGAGACCAGACCCCAGAGCCCAGACCCCAGAGACCAGAGACCAGAGACCAGACTCCAGAGCCCAGACCCCAGACCCCAGACCCCAGAGACCAGAGACCAGACCCCAGAGCCCAGACCCCAGAGACCAGACTCCAGACCCCAGACCCCAGAGACCAGACTCCAGACCCCAGACCCCAGAGACCAGACCCCAGACCCCAGACCCCAGAGACCAGAGACCAGAGACCAGACTCCAGAGCCCAGACCCCAGACCCCAGAGACCAGACTCCAGACCCCAGACCCCAGACCCCAGAGACCAGAGACCAGACCCAGGACCCCAGACCCCAGAGACCAGAGACCAGACCCCAGACCCCAGACCCCAGACCCCAGAGACCAGACCCAGGACCCCAGACCCCAGAGACCAGAGACCAGAGACCAGACCCAGGACCCCAGACCCCAGAGACCAGACCCCAGACCCCAGACCCCAGAGACCAGACCCAGGACCCCAGACCCCAGAGACCAGACCCCAGAGACCAGACCCCAGACCCCAGACCCCAGAGACCAGAGACCAGACCCCAGAGACCAGACCCCAGACCCCAGACCCCAGAGACCAGAGCCCAGGACAGTCCTGAACATCCAGAGACTGAAGGGACTCAGGGAGAACCTCATCCTCCTCCAGTGCCTTGAGACCCAGCAGCTGACCAACCACCTCCTGACCTCCTGACCTCCTGACCTCCTGACCTCCTGACCTCTGAGACCTCTGACAGCAGCTCGGGTCCTCCACTGTAAACAGAGTTCTCGACCTGCTGTCCCTCCTGAGACACTGGACAGTTGGACAGCAGGTCTTGGAGGCAGACCGGTAGTCCTCCTCCGTGTCCTCCTCTGTGTCCATGACCGCTGTCCTCACTTCCTGTCTCCGCCACCGGGTTCTGGGTTCCACCAGGGCAGAACCGGAGACCTGGAGCTGCTTCGACCATGGAGGACATGGTCCACTGGGACTCAGGGTCCCCAGCGTCCCTCAGGGTCTGGAGAAGCTCTCCTGGAGGTGGGAGTTGAAAACCCTGCTGCCAGGCGGTCCCAGCAGACCCTCACAGCAGGTCTGGTTCTGCCGGGTCTGTCCAGGTCTGTCCAGGTCCCTCCTCCAGCGGGTCGCCTCCTCGGTCCACAGCTGCTCGTCTCTTCACCTGAGTGTTCACGAAACAAGGTCAGAGGTCAGATGATGCGACAGCGAGGTCGATCATGACCTCCTGATGGACCAGCTGTTGGTGGACTCTGTGGTCAGGGTCTCTCCAGGACTCCTCCGGTTCTCCGTCCAAAACATTCAGACCTGGAAAAGATCAGGAAACGTCGGAAACTTCCACAGCGAGGAGAACTCTGGAGCAGGCAGAACCCAGTGGAGGGGCGGGGCCCAGAGGAGGGGGCGGGGCCCTGCTGAGTAGGCGGAACCCAGAGGAGGGGCGGGGCCCTTTGGAGGAGGCGGGGCCCAGATGAGGGGGTGCAGCCCTGTTGAGGGACGGGGAAATGTGTAGAGGGCTGGGCCAGCAGAGGGGCGGAGCCCTGTGTAGGGGGCGGGGCCTCGTGGAGGAGTGTGTTCACCGTTGTTCAGGGTCGGACCTCAAAATTGATGCGTGTTCAGCTTCTCGTTGTAGCGATTTTTGACGCAAAATCATGTTTGGTGTGAACGCGGCTTTAGGGTCACCAGTTAAACTGACCTGCATGGTTTTGGACCGTTGGAGGACGCCGGAGCACCCGGAGAACCCACAGAACCCAGAGTACCCGGAGGGAACCCACACACACAGCCAGGACCGGCCCTGGGCATGGGCCAACCAGGTGACCGCCTGGGCAGCAGAGTCCTGAGGAGGCCTGGAGGAACAGAGCTTTCAGATATAGAGAGCGACGCAAGGCGGCGGCCCCAAAGAACGCCCCCTGGAGGAGGGGTTAGGGTGGGGTTTAGGGAGGAGTTAGGAGGGGTTTAGGTGGGGTTTAGGGAGGGGTTTAGGGAGGGGTTCGGGAGGGGTTTGGGTGGGGTTTGGGGAGGAGTTAGGAGGGGTTCGGGAGGGGTTTGGGTGGGGTTTAGGGAGGAGTTAGGAGGGGTTTGGGTGGGGTTTGGGGAGGGGTTTGGGTGGGTTTGGGATGGAATCATCCAATCTATGTCAGTCATCCAAACAGGAAGTGACGGATGTAGTATCGCTCTGCTTTTTTCAGATTACAGTTCATGGATAAAATCTTGCAGCTGGACTACAAATGAAAAAGAAAGAAAAAACATCAAAACTTTTCCTCCAGTTTTTAAATTTAAAATAAATTGTGCACATAATAATCAACGTTAGTTAGTGTTTTGGTTAATCCCAAAATGTTTTCTGGATGATTATTTTAGTTTTAGCTTCCACTCATTTTCGGATGTGTGAGATTAATTCTACCAAGTCTTGATTATTTCTGATCAATAATTGTTAATTTAGTTCTAATTTCCATTGACTGTTGTTTCTTGAATCGCATTAATTGCACCGAACACTGATCGATGGATTGATTATCAGTCTGTTTTGATTTCATGGGCCATTTAATTTTACTCTCCAGGAATCCGAGCGGACCTGAACGCCTCAGACCGTGTGCGAGCCCAGATCTCGCGGGATTTGGGAGCCGTGCCCCTCTCCGTTGACCCCTCTGGGCTCAGATCTCGCGGTATTTCGTTGTTAATGGAGTCAGGGGGGCGGGGTGCAGCGGAGATGTTTGGAGGGTTTTTTTTTTTTAATATAAAATTATTTATTTAAATAAAAATGGCCGCCGTGGAGAGCGGAGAGGAGAGACTGTAAGTGAGGTTTTTACATTTATCCCGTGCTGGAGCGCCGCTGCCGCCGCCCCCGCCCGCCGCTCCGCGTCTCTGTCGAGCGTTTTGTTGCAGTAAAAGTGCGTTGATTTTGACCCCGGCCTGTCTCAGCGGAGCGGGGTTAGCGGGAATACGTCACCAACTTACTGCTAAGTGCACTTTAGCTGCTGTGTGGCGGAGCCGCTGCCCGGGGTTCGGGGAGCCCACCCCCGGTCCGGCCGCCCGGGCTCCCGCACGGCTCCCCGGGGCAGCCGCCCCGCGGCGCCCGGCCCCCCGGTCCGGATTCCACACGCCTCCGTCACACCGAGCTAACGCGCTGCTAGCGGGGAGCAAACACACCGCGGCGGTGATGGAGGAGGAAGAACCAGTAACCCGGGTTAACCCGAGCTAACCCGAGGCAGCGTTCACACAAACACTCAGACGCACACTTCCGCCGCGCGCTGCTAGCGGGGAGCGAACACACCGGAGGAGGAGGAGGCGCCAGTAACCCGGGTTAGCCCGGTTTAACTCAGGCTAGCCCGGGTTAAACTTTGTGTTCACACACACACACACACACACACACACACACACACACACACACACACACGCCCCCGAGCCACCAGGCTGCAGGCGGGAAGGAGGCGCTGCTGCCCGGGTTAACTCAGGTTATCTCCGCTTAACCCGATTTAACCTTACAGCCTCCTCAGGAGGCAGGTTGATGGTTCCACCGCCAGGAGCTGCTGCCCCAGTGCCGCTGGGCCCCACGGGGACTGTGTGTGTGTGTGTGTGTGTGTGTGTGTGTGTGTGTGTGTGTGTGTGTGTGTGTGTAACACATTCACATCCACAAAAACAACACTAAAGAAGTGTACATGTGCGGCTAATACACACACACCACCACCGTAACACACAGCACGTAATACACACACACACACACACTCGATGCCTGCAACCAGCTGCTCAGGTCACCTGGAAAACACACACGCACACACACACACACACACACACACACACACACACACACAGAAAATGAAAGCATGAGGCAGCAGCACACTACAGCAGCATACAACAAAGGAACAAGGAACTCAGTGCAACTACACTCTGGCTTGAAACAACACAAAAAATGGATGGATAACACAACAACACACACAGTGTCATCACACAACTGCACAAAAACAGAACCAACAACACACACACAGGCAAGACAGGAACACACTTACATGCAACAACACTGTCATACACACACACACACACACACACATACACACAAAAACAATGCACTTTTTGAATTAAACACAGACACAGAATAAAGAGAACACAACACGCACACACACAGTCTCTGTGTGTCCAGGGTGACCCTAGCCTCTATAAACACACACTCACACACACAAACTCACTCACTCACTCATATTGTGTGTCACGTGTTTTAATCCAGAATTGATTAATCCTGAATTAAGTAATCCTGCGTTAAATTCCGATCTTGGTGTTTCCCTGTGAAACTCTTCTCTACCGCCACGTGCCGTGCAGCGTTCTGATTGGATACCGCCACTGGCCGTGCAGCGTTCTGATTGGACACCGCCACTGGCCGCGCAGCTTTCTGATTGGATACCGCCACTGGCCGTGCAGCGTTCTGATTGGATACCACCACTGGCCGTGCAGCGTTCTGATTGGACACCGCCGCTGGCCGTGCAGCGTTCTGATTGGACGAGGCGGCTGTGATGTCGTGATGTCTCCCGGGAGTCGACAGAGTTTTTCTCTCTTTCTTTCTGGATGAACTTTGAGAACGTCCTGGTTGTTCTGCTCCTTTCTTTATATCCAGTTCTTTTAAAACTGCCGTTCAGTAAACCGTCTCTGGCCGCCATCTTGGAACATGGCGCCATGCAGACGAGCAGAACCACCAGAATGAAGTTGCCTGATTTCCATTTAGTTCTGCTCCCGGAGGAGAACAAACCGGCAGATTTAAACTGAATTCGAGAGTTACGTATGTAACTATGGTTCTATGAATCCCGGATGACCGCCAGAGGCGGTGCTTAAAGCACTGGAATGTTCCCTTCGCGCATGTGTAGTTCGAGTATGTATACCAACAAACGTCACTCGTGACTCCCGGGTAACCCCGGAGCCGTATAAATACCGGTTCCCTGACGCGGAATCAGCTCCTACGGAATCTTCTCGCGTACTACAAGGGTTCTGAGTGACAGTGGCTCTGGCGGTCATCCGGGAACCGTAGTTATAGACGTAACTCTCGTTCTATTTCATCCCTACTGACCGCCAGAGGCGGTGCTGAAAGCACTGGAATGACGAATGCCAACTCAGTCACGAGGAAGCCAGGCACCCACCTCACCGAGACGCCTCTGTAGGGTCCAGCACCACTTGCAGCAGATGCGGAGGCACAACATCCAGTCTGTAAAACCGGGAGAAGTTGCCAGACGTCGCCCAGGATGCGGCAGCACACAGTTCCTCCAGGGGCACCCCCTTCAGGGCGGCCCACGATGACATCGCCCTGGTGGAGTGGCAGCGCACCTCCTGGGGCATAGGCCGGCCCGCGGCCTGATAAGCGTGAGGTATCGTGTCCACCACCCAGTGGGACAGGCGCTGTTTGGACAGCGCAGAGCCCTTACGACACCACCGTAGCAGACAAACAATTGATCTGATGCCTGCACGCCCGCCGTAGCTGCCATATAGCATCGCAGGGCCCTGACTGGGCAGAGGAGTTCTGACCGGCCCCCTATGTCGTCCGACGGGGGGTCGTATCGAGCGAGCTGAATGGGCTGGCCAGCTCACCGTGACAACACCTTAGGTAAGAAGTTGGCATTCGGCCAAAGCGTGACACCCACCCCATTCGGGTGCCACTGGAGGCACGTCGGGTGGATAGACAGCGCGTGCAGCTCCCCTACATGCTTCGCTGTAGCAATGGCCAGCAGAAACACCGTCTTGCGGGACACCCATTGAAGCTCTGCCGCCGCCAAAGGCTCAAAGGGAGGCAGGCACAAAGATTCCATCACCAGATGTAATTCCCAGGCCGTTGCCCTTGGAACTCTAGGGGGCCGACGCCGCAAGGCCCCCCGGAGGAAGGCGGACACCAGAGCGTGGCCCCCAACCGTGCCGCTTGCGACCGGTGCATGGGCAGCAGAATTCGCTGCCACATACATCCGCAGGGTGGACGTGGAGCGGCCCCTGTCCAAGAGGGACTGTAGAACGTCCAGAACCACCAGAACCGGGCAAAGCACTGGGTCCTCCCTGCGGCCGTCGCACCACTGTGCAAACAGCCGCCACCTGCTGGCATACAGCAACCGGGTAGACGGTGCCCTAGCATTGAGAATGGTGCGCCAGACCGGCCCCGAACAGCCGCTCAGCAGCGGCTCGGCCCCCTCAGAAGCCAAGCACAAAGGCAGAGACGGTGAGGTCAGGGATGCCAGATCCGGCCGCCGTGCTGGGATAGCAGATCCCTCCTGTAGGGAAGGCGCCACGGGCCGCTGCGGGACAGCCTGTGGAACAGGGGGAACCAAGTCCGGCCAGAAGGGGGCCACCAGGAGCAGCGTGTGTCCCTCCCGCAGCACCCTGAGGAGCGTAGGCCAGATTAAGGGGAGTGGAGGAAAAGCATAGAGCAGGACCCGCGGCCAAGAGTGCGCCAGCGCATCCTGGCCCAGGGGCCCGGGGGGCTCTCCCCAGGAGAACCAAAGTGGGCAATGGAACGCTTCTGCAGAGGCAAAAAGGTCGACCACGGTCCTGCCAAAACGCTCCCAGAGCGCATGCACCACCTGCGGGTGGAGGCGCCATTCCCCGGACGAGGACCCCAGGCGGGAGAGAGAGTCCGCCAGCTGATTGCGAACCCCCGGTAGATACACTGCCCGCAGGCTGGCTAGGCGGGGGGCCGCCCAGCGGATGAACCGCCGAGAAACCTCCAGCAGGTGGACAGACCTGGTCCCGCCCTGGTGGTTGCTGTAGAACACCACTGAGGTGTTGTCGGATCGCACAACCACGTGCCGCCCCCTCTGGTAGGGCAGGAAGTGCCTGAGGGCCAAGTGTACAGCCCACAGCTCCAGCACATTGATGTGGTCCGTGCCGCCCCGGGCAGACCACCAACCTCGCACCGTCCTGTGGTGCCAGGCCGCACCCCACCCCGTGAGACTGGCATCCGAGGTGACGGTCTCGTGGCGGGCAGGGGCCGCACCCAGTGGAACGCCCTGTAACAACCAAGCCCTGTCCCTCCACAGGGCCAGGGCGACAAGGCACTGCCACAATACCCTGAGCCTCTGGTGGTGATGCCACGAGCGTCCAGGTGGAAGCCGTTCAGCAGGGGGCGCAAATACAGCAGGCCCAGAGGAACAACTGCCATAAGGGAAGTGAGCTTCCCCAGCAGCCGAAGAAGGGTGCCGTAACGCACGACGACACCCCTCCGGAACAGGCCGAGAACCTCGTCCACCCTGAGAGAGGACGGCCAAGCCCTCGTGACCGTAGCGTCCAGAGTCATCCGAAGGAAGTCTAACCTCTGGACAGGAACCAGACAGGACTTCAGGCGGTTGACCCTGAGGCCCAACCGCTCCACGTGGGCAAGAAGTTGGGCAGTGGACAGGGCCACCTGCGCCTGCGATGGTGCACAAATCAGCCACTCGTCTATATACGGGAGCACCGTCATACCCTGTGCCTGTAAGGGATAAAGAGCCGCCTTCATGACCCGGGTAAAAACCCGGGGCGAGAGGGAAAGCCCGAAGGGAAGCACCCGAAACTGCCAGTGGCAGCCCCTGAAGGCGAACCGAAGGAACCGCCGGAGCTGAGGTGCAATGGGGGCATGAAAATAGGCGTCCCGTAGATCGACTGACGTGAACCAGTCCCCCTGAGAGACAGTCCGCAGGACCTCCTTCAGCGTCAACATGCGAAACGGCAGTACCCGTAAGCAGCGGTTGAGGCGTCTCAGATCCAATATGGGGTGAAAACCCCCAGTCTTCTTGGGCATGAGGAAATATGGTGAATAGAACCCCCCTGGGTCCACCACTGGGTCCACACCCTCGATTGCCCTTTGGCCAGGAGGGAGGCCAGCTCCTTGTCCAAAGCAAGCGCCTGTGCCGGGTCCCTGATGAAGGTCATGGTGACCCGGCGAAAGGTGGGGGGGCGGCGTCGGAACTGCAGCTTGTACCCCTGGGTCAGGACGGACACCACCCAGGCATCTGCAGCCATAGCCGCCCAGAGGCGAAGCTGCTGATGAGAAAAGTTCCGACGACCGGCCCCCGGGCATCAGTCCCTGGTGCTCCGGTCTAGAGAGAGGGGCAACCACTGGGGCCCGCACGCCGGGTGCGCCGAGATGCCTGCCCAGGGGGAGGGGGACAAAAGGCCCCTGCTGCCCCCTGCGACGCCCGTCCGGGGCGTAGCCCGTAGCGGGGTGGGGTCACGGAGGCGGACGAAAAGGGGAATGGCCGGAGGGACCCCCAGAAGCCCCACGGGGAGCACGGTCCCTACCTATTAGGGGTGTAACGGTACACAAAAGCCACGGTACGGTACGCACCTCGGTGTAAGGGTCACGGTTCGGTACGTTTTTCGGTACAGTGGGGAAAAAGTAACAAAAGCTCACAAATGTACCAGAACATTTTTCCCAAGCTTTCCCCATTACTGGCCCAGTTTACATGGGTGTTTTTTCAATCCGATTGTAAACAATCGTACAAAACGGAGTGTATTCATGTACAGCATACAAAGCGATCCACATGAATCCTCGTTTAGAAGGACCCTGGGTGAAGCAGATTATACAGCGTCCTGTGACATGCGCACAAAGTCTCACGAGGAACCTTCAGGTCTTTAGCTGTGCAGCAGCAGTCCTCAGCGCTAAGCAGAGAGATTTTATCTGCTGGTTTTCTGCTCAAATAATGTCCCAACATCTCCATGATACGCTGCTGAAGGAACGGCTGCTCCCCTGGCCGGAGCACCGCCGTGCCGAGCTGCACGTCTCGGTGTGAGCTCTGCTCCGCATGCCGATGTTTCGAATTAACTGGTGCCCGTGTTAGCTTGTGACCAATACATGACTGAAACGTTAAGGGCCAATCCCAATTCTACCCCTTACCCCTACCCCTTAGCCCTTAGCCCTACCCCTATCACTCTCCTACCCCTTTTAGAATAGGGCTGAGGGCTAGGGCTATCTTTGCAGCACTATGAATTGGGATACCCCTTGGCCCTTTAAGCCCCGCCGCACTCCTATAACAACAAAAAATTATGGATATTAGAAATGATAGAAATTACATTAGAAATTACTTTTATTTTTTTAAAATTGGTATTATTATTTACCTTATATTTCTTTTTGAGGTTCTCCCACTTTTTTGAAGCTTGCTGGGCTGTAACTTCCCCTTCCAAGCCATTTTCTTTTATGAATTTCCTGAAGTAATACAGATATATTTATATAAACACGTTTTATTACTGACATATTATATTCATTCATTCATTCATTTTCTGCCGCTGCTCCCTTTCGGGGTCGCGGGTAACATATTATAGCTTAGACAAATAATATAATTTACTCCCAATGTGTTTTGGCGCTGTATTTTGATTTCAAAAAACTTTTCTTCTTTTTTAACCTCTAAACCAGGGGTCCTGAAATACAAATCTTGAAGGTCCACATTTGCTTTTTATATACAAGCATGGGTCCGGACTTCAGCGCCCTGTGAGAGGGGGGGGGGGGCGATACCGAGGACTGCCGAGCAGTGCGGTGCGACGGAGTGCGCTGGACACGCACAGAGCGGCGCGGTGCAGAACGGTGCTCACACGGAACATGGAGCGTTTAAAGAAAGATTTTTTTTCTTTTTTTTTTTTCCATACATTTGCCCTGGGGCAGCAGCGAGGTGTGCTAATTGAGGAACCCGGCTCTAAACTGAATCAGCAGTCGGGTTTCATCGGGGGTCCCTGTGTCTAACATATTACGTTAAAAACATGATAAAGGATGACGTTAATTCAGTGATTAGTGCTCTTCATAAGTTACAAATTTACGATTGGAAACGGTGCTGCGCAGCGCTAAAACGTTAATCCATGACTGGGACACTGTCACGCTAGTTTATCTATAAATTCAGTGAGGCAAATACACTTTTTATAGCTTTTTAAATAGTATACAGAAAGCAATCTTACATTTGTGTGACTCCGTGGTGGGCGCCATGTTGTTTTTTTCTGGCCAATGTGAAACTCCGCCTACCCCTATAGAGAATAGGGAGCATCGATGCAGACTTCGCTGAAAGGGGTGAAATAGCCCTTCCCCTTACCCCTACCTCTATTCAAAAAGGAGAATTGGGATTGCCCTTAAGCCTCGTGAACGCGCATATCATAGGGGTAGGGGTAAGGGGTAGAATTGGGATTGGCCCTTAGTCGTTCTGGCGAACGTCGGTTATCAACAGTTCCAGTGAGTGTATACTTTTAAAGTCTTTTGTGAGTCTTACTTTAACAACTGCTGTAATCAGCATGTGTTCACACAGACCTCCGCCGTCATTCGTTAACACGAGAACCAGTTAATCCATAACACGAGCTGGCGATCGCTTGTATTCTGCTATGGAGCTCTTTATGCAACTCGCTGTTGCGCGATTTGGTTCCATCTCGCCTCTCCAATGTTTTTTCTGTCAAGGTTTTAGATTAAAAAGGTGTTTTTCTGCTGGTTTTTTGACTGTGCTGCTTCCCGTTTACTAGCACGTTCACGTCACTACATATGAGGGAACGCATTGGCGGAACAAATACTCCCCCATTTAATCCGCTCCACCACACGCTGCATCTCTCATTCCGCTTGTACTTTCTTCTTCGTTTCTTCATGTTTGGACCTGCTTGTTCTTCTTCTTCTGTGGTAATGGTGGTTGCCGGCAGCTTTTAGGCTCATTACCACCACCTAAGGTTGGAATCAGGACTCTTTTTTTTTTTGTTTTTTTTTTTAACTCAGTCTTGTATTCGTCTTGTGATTGTGTGTACTGACCCGTGACCCCCATACCGTGACGGTACGGGACGAATACAAATACCGTTACACTCCTACTACCGATGCCAACCAACTGTCGCCTAGTCTCACGCGCCCAGGCCGACCTCTCCAACACCTCCGCGGCGGCTGAGCCAAAGAGCTATCCGGGCTCCACCGCCAATCCCCGGAGAGCCCAACGAGAGGCCTCCGACAAGGGGGACTGCGCCAGCCACACCTGGTGTCGCGCCAAAACCAGCAACGACATCGTCCGACCCAGGTCCCGCGTAATGAGGGCAAAGGCCTGCAGCGCAGCATCAGAGAAGCTAACCGCGGCAACATCAGCGAGGCCTCCCTGCAGGGAGGCCAAGAGCGCAAGCATCAGGTGGGCCAGGGAATTACCCCTCCGCCCAGCACGCGCACCCGCACTGTAGGCCCGTGTAAGGAGGTCGTCCGTGATCCGGCACTGAGGACGGGGGCACCGCACCTCAGACCGGAGGGACTCCTCCGCCGACACTGAGAGCCGCCATGGCCGGCTCAACATCGGGCATCCGCCCTAAGCCGGCCGCCGCCGCGTTGTGCATGGCCGCCAAGGGTCGACCATCCGCAGACACTCTGGAGGGGGCGGTACTATCCTTCCAGCAGGAGTGTAGTTCACTCACAAAGTTCTCAGAGGGAGGGACCACGAACGCAGAGGGAGGGCGCTTGCGTCTGAAGAAGGCGCTCACTGCGGCAGGCTGGGTCGGTGGTGGAATCTGCAGCTGAAGACGCTCCAGAGCCGCCTGCAGAATAGACTGCATGGAGTCATCCCCCGCCTCGCCCGTGGAACACTGAGACAACCGGGCAGACTCCTGACCCGAAACCACAGAGCCCTGGTCACCGCCCACCTCACAAAGATGTGAGGCGGACGCCGCCAAGGACATCACGTCCTCCTCGGGGGGGACGCAGTCTGCATGGATAGCGTCCCTGCCCCCTCTGCAGGTGAGGCAGGCGCAAGCTCATCTCCTCCAGCTCCCGGTGCAGCTGAGCCACCTCCGTGGCGAGCTCCTGCTCGAACTTCGGTCCTTTCCCAGTGGTCGGGTCCCCGTTGAGGTCTCCCCGTGACGTTTAGACCTCCGTGGTTGAGGGGTAGGGAGCGGCCCTGGCGAGGAGGACTCCTGGCTTCCTCCGGCCACCACAGACACCTGTGCCAGACGAACAGCTCGCTGGGCATAAGGCATGAAGCTGCAGTTCATACAGGGGTGGTCCGAGAGCGCCTCCCTGAGGTGAACAGGGCCAAGGCACCGCGGACAAAAGTCATCATCCGCCTGCAGGGGGACCCCACAGGCCACACAATGGTGGGAGCCGTCCATCACCAGGCACTCGGCGTGTCCTCCACCTGAAGCCAAACCAGACTACGCTGGGTTGTGGGAAGAGGGCGTACGCCGCCTGCACTACCCACCGTGAACACCAGGCACGCAGCACACAAACTCCCAGCCAGAGGGGGGAACAGCCACCAGGCCGCCCCACTCGGTTTTGCCGCGGCGCAGCTCGAGCGCACGTGGCGGGTCCAAAACAACAGTGCAGCAGCTGAGGGAAGGGGGCAGACGCCGCCTGCACGGCCACACACAGACACACAGTTACAGTTCTATATCACATATAGTTGCTCAATTAATGGATTTTTAATGTTGATTATGATTTTGACTCTCATGATAGAGATAAACACAACTATTTGGTGTTTCTGTTCTGAGATGATCAACTCAACCACTACGCCCCACCCCCAGCTCTGCTACGCCCTGCCCCCAGTCCTGCCATGCCCCACCCCCAACCCCCCCTACACCCCGCCCCCATCCCTGCCATGCACCACCCCCAACCCCTGCTACACCCCGCCCCCAACCCTGCCATGCCCCACTCCCAATCCCTACCACGTCCCACCCCAACCCCCGCTTCACCCCGCCCCCAGCCCTGCTATGCCCCACCCCCAACCCCTGCCACGGCCTGCCCACAACCCCAAGGTTCAAAGGAGTGTCTGAACCTCAGCTGAAGACCAGGTTCTCTACACAGCACCGCTTGTTTACACCACCGTTCACAACTGTCCTCCCTGCTGTGGAAACGCAACACAGTTGCCCATCAGTACCATTTTGAGCCGTCTAGTACCGGCCCAACTGCGCAGTGGAACTGTTAGCATAGTGCAGTAAGCATTGGTGTTATTGGGGACGAAGTGTTAACGGGAATCATGATGTTTGTTCTCCACCAGGGAGGAGGGGCAAGAGAGTGAAGAGGGACCAGCTGAGCCCCCGCCCCTCGCCAAAGACAGAGACCGGTCCCAGAGCAAGACCAAGAAAGGCCGCAAGGAGCGACGGCATGCCGACCGGGAGGCGGAGCCAGCAGCACCTGCTTCACCTCCACCGCCTCTACCAACAGCCAGGCAGCCAGCACAGATGGGGGCGGAGCCACAAAGCTTGGAGGAGGAGGTTAGTTGTGGTGGGGGGCAAAGGTTAGCAGGGGAGCAGAGGTTAGCGGGGGAGGGTCCTTTACATTGACAAACAGCAGAACGTCCCGGCTGATGTTCTTGACGGGGCCCCTCCTGTGCCCTGCACTTCTCACAGGCATCAGAACCGGTGCCGGGCCCCTCAGATGCTGGGTCGGAGTCTGCAGGATCTCCCAGGCAACGTCGCTCCATCATCCGTGACCGCGGACCGCTGTACGACGACCCAACGCTGCCTGAAGGATGGACACGCAAACTGAAGCAGCGCAAGTCCGGGCGATCCGCGGGGAAGTTCGATGTCTACCTGATCAAGTAATCCTGACACACCTGACCGTTGACAGTGTTGACAGTCCATGAAGTGACGGCGTTGAAGCACACACCTGTTCTACTGTCTTCTTCTCATTCAGCTCGGAGGGAAAGGCATTTCGTTCCAAAGTGGAACTTATTGCCTACTTTCAAAAGGTCGGTGACACGACCACAGACCCCAATGACTTCGATTTCACTGTCACTGGACGGGGAAGCCCCTCCCGTCGGGAGAAACGCCCGCCCAAGAAACCAAAGGTGGTAAAGCCATCAGGGCGGGGTCGTGGTCGTCCAAAAGGTACACAGGAAGGGGTGTCCAAACGTACCTGGACTCTGTTCTTTTTGTGTGTAAAGTTTGCGTCTGTTTGTATTTCTTTGTTTTTGAGCAGGCAGTGGGAAGATGCGACAAGCTACAGAGGGCGTTGCCATGAAGCGAGTGGTCGAGAAGACCCCGGGCAAACTGCTCGTCAAGATGCCTTTTGGCAAGGGAGAGTCCTCCAGTGGCCCCACCTCCACCACCTCAAAGGTGTGCCTGTTTATCTGAGTGGGGGGAGGGGTTCTCTCAGCCCCAGACGGACTTTCACTCAACAACTTTACCAGTTTCCATCATCAACAGTTTGTTTTTGATTTGAAAAGATGCTGCAAAGTGCAGTTAAAAACTCAGGTCGCCTCTTCCTCCAAAGACGGAACTACCATCTGTCCAGCTTGTTCCTGCAGGGTCCAATGGCAGGACTCCCATCATGGGATCAGGATTGGTCTTTAGCTTCCAGAATCTTTGAACGTACATTATAGAAGGTTCCTGGATGTGAAATTCAGATTTTGGCCCAGACGGTATGGATGCCTGTTTGGTCGTCTCTTAAGAGTCACGTCTTTGTGCTAAATAGTTGACTCTGTGTGGCGGTCCGGTGTGCTCCAGGAACTCTTGAACCAGCTGAAGGCTGCTTGTTTCTCTTAGAGGAGGGAGCCCAACAGGAATTAGTCTTTTTTAACAACTCGTCTTACACAAGGATCCCATAAAAGAAAAATTGCAGAGGTTGTAAAATATTTTTGGACAGGCCCATTCGCCTTGTTGTCCTATGTGGTCTCCACATGTCAGAGTGGCTCAGTGATGACCTGTGGTTGACTGGATTTTATATTCTGAAGTTCATGGTGAGGTGAAGGTAGAGAAAATCCAAACAAGGGTCAATAATTCTTGCTAACGGGGTTTTCTTTCCTGTGATAATCTCCTTGCAGGTGGCGTCTCCTGCTTCGCCGCCGAAGGCCCGTCCTGGTCGAAAACGGAAGTCAGAGCAGGAACTTCCGCCCCCGCCACAAACCGCCCCCAAGAAGCGGGGCAGGAAACCGGCTTCGGCCTCAGCAGCGTCTCCTGCTGCTGCAGTTCCCGCCTCTTCTGCGTCAGCCTCCAGTAGCTCTGCGGCTGGGAGTTATGCTGCGGCCGCCATCTTGGCCGCTGAGGCCAAACGGAAGGCGGCCAGGGAGTCTTCCACCAAACCTGTCGTCCAGGAAACGGCTCTGCCAATCAAAAAGCGTAAAACCAGAGAGACCGTGGAGGAGAGGGAGAGCGTTCAGACTCCAGCAGCTCCAACACCCGAGACTGGAAGGAGGGCGGCCACAGAGGAGGTGGAGGAGGAGGGGACTGTGACCTCTGACCCTCAGCCTGCCCCTTCTGGTCAGAGCCAGTCACAACCGCAGAGCCAACCGTCTGCTTCGGATGATGGCCAGTCGCACGGACACAAACCCCATAAAGGACGGAAGCACAAAGAGAAGTCCGGAGCAGCAGCAGGAGAAGGCGAAGAGCATGGGGGTGATAAGGGCGGAGAACATGGGGGTGAAAGGGGCGGAGAACATGGGGGTGATAAGGGCGGAGAGCATGGGGGTGAAAGGGGCGGAGAGGCAGCAGGGGGTGGGAGGAGCGGCGGTAGCAGCAGCAGTAGCATTAGCTCATCCAAAAGCCACAAAAGGAAGGAGCGGCCGCCTCATAAGCACCACCACCACCACCACCACCACCACCACCACCACCACCATCGCCATCAACAGGCCTCTGCTTCCACGTTAGAACAGGCTCCGCCTCCTGTTCCAGTGCCGTCTCCTCCCCCTCCCCCTCCCCCTCCAGTGGTCTCCTCTGCACAGTCCAGAAGTGAAGCTGAACCTCAGACTGGTCCTCAGCCCGTCCCCCAACAGTCACAGCCCCTCCAGCAAGCCTCTCCCAGACCACAGTCTAGGTCTGCATCTCACTCTGGAACTGAATCTCAGCACCCCGCCCCCCAACCGCGTCACCAGACCCCCTCTCAGACCCAGCTTCCTAGTCAATCCCAAACGCAGAGTCAGCACTCGGCATCACAGTCCCCTCCCGCCAAACATACTGTTCCGCAAACACAGCTAGCTCCGCCCCACGCCCCCGGACAGCCCGCCCAGCACCGAGCCCAGCACCAGGCCCAGCATGCTCCAGCTCACTCACACGTGCCTCAGCCCCCGTCCAGCCGGCCCCAACATCACCCCCCCCCAACACGGCATCCACACCCACCCGCCCAGCCCCCTGCAGCACTCCAACCTCACGGTCAGCCACGAAGTCTGTCTCAGTCCCAGTCTCCGCTGCAGCCTCCACACCAACACCAGACCCGGGCCCCAGCTCGCCAGTCCCCGTCCAGATCCTCACCCCAACCTCAGCCCCACTCACAGCCGAGAGGTACTGCCCAAGGGCAGGCTCACTCCCAGTCCAGAACCCCAACCCAAAGCCAGCTCCAAACCCAATCCAGAACACCAACCCAGAGTGAGCCTCAACCCCAATCCAGAACACCAACCCAGAGTCAGCCTCAACCCCAATCCAGAACACCAACCCAGAGTCAGCCTCAACCCCAATCCAGAACCTCAACCCAAAACCAACCCCAACCCAGAACCCCAACCCAAAGTCAGCCCCAGCCCCAATCCAGAACCCCAACCCAAAGTCAGCCCCAGCCCCAATCCAGAACCCCAACCCAAAGCCAGCCCCAGCCCCAATCCAGAACCTCAACCCAAAGCCAGCCCCAACCCCAATTCAGAACCCCAACCCAAAGCCAGCCTCAACCCCAACCCAGAACCCCAACCCAAAGCCAGCCTCAACCCCAACCCAGAACCCCAACCCAAAGCCAATCTCAAATTCAGTCCAGAACCCCAACCCAAAGTCAGTCTCAACCCCAACCCAGAACCCCAGCCCAAACTCCGCCTCAGCCACAGTCGCGCAACGCAGGACAGCCCCAGCTTCATCTCCAGTCTCGAACCCCCGTCCAACCCCTCGCTCCACCCCAGTCTCGGAACCCAGCCCAAGCGCACCCACAGCCCCATTCTAGGACCCTAGCTCAGCCTCAGCCACGGTCCCAAAGTCCGGTCCAACCTCAACCTCTGCTGCTACCAAGACATCAAGTGCAGCCTCAGACACGGCACTTACCGCAACAAGATGTTCAGACTCAGTATAGACCACAGCCCAAGCAGTCTGACCCCCAGCCAAGGTCGCCTCCGTCCCAGTCCCAGCCTCAGTCCCAGTCCCAGTCCCAGTCCCAAGCACAGCCACACTTTCAGCGGATTCAGACGCAGTCCCACTCTCAGCTGCCCAGGCCACATGTCCAGCACCTCTCCTCCCACCGACCATCTTCCAGCCTGTCCAGGACCAACCTCCTGCCGGCTCAGCAGAACCAGACTGAACAGCCCCAGGATCTGAGCACTCCGCGGCCCGGCCGAGGGGGCCCGCTCCCAAACCGGGACCTCAGCACAGAAGGCATCAGGGCCGAGGGCAGAGGGGAGGCGGCCTCGTCTTCGGCAAGTCGAGAAGTTTCAGGCGGGGACAGAGGCTCGAACAGCAACTCGAGGCCCCCCAGCTCCGTACCTCCCGGACCTCCCGGAGGAGGGGCCGGAGCCGGGACCGGGACCGGGGCCAGGCTCCGGGCAGAGCCGGAGGCGGCGGGTGATGGCAGAGAGCTCAGAGACATCGTCCCCCAGTCTGCTGTCCCCTGTCCCAGCCGGGAGGAGACCGTAGAGTCACGGACTGCCGTCAGCGAGAGGGTCAGCTGATGGACGGGACGGACTGGCTGGTAGCCTTATGGACCGGGTCGGCACCGGGGGGGCCAGATGGTTTTACACCGCTTTCAGACAGAAGCTTCTGAATCTGTCTGGAGACTCTGTAAAGGGACGACCCTGAGGATGACCCCGAGGACGACCCCGAGGACGACCCCTGGCGCTGAGGGTCGGTCGCAGAAGGAATAGTGTCTTTTTTTTTTAGGAAAACAAGCGAAAAGGAGAAAACGATTAAAAAAAAGTGTGAGTGTGTATATAATCAAACGGCAGCTGTGTCCCGCTGGTCTCCGTGGGAAGGAGGCAGGAGTTCCGAACTCAAGTCGACGCGTAACGACATTACTCTGAACAAAACGTTGCTTCCGGAATATAACCAGTTTTTCTCCTTCATTTTGTATTTTACTAGTTTATTGTTTGGTCTCTGTTCTCCAGCTTTAAATATGACTTGGTGGCAGCCGCTCACTCGCTCGCCGCCGGTGGGACGTCCTGTTCTCCGGCCTGGAGGTCCTGAGGGCGAGGAGCGGCAGGCGGAGAGCCGGGTGGTCCGGAATGTTCTCCATCCTCTTCCTCACGGCGTCCCGCCCCCAGTGGACAGTCCTCTCAATATTTATACGGACATCCTGATTTCCAGCAGCCTTGAGTCCGGCCGAGTCATTTTGAGTCTAGTTTTAAATATCTGAACGACAAGAGGACTTCCTGCTTCCTGTTAGAACCACGGAACCGCTCACCTGGCAAGAGAACCGCCTCCTCAGCTCCTGGCGGAACAGTAAGGCGTTCTCCCAGGATTCTTCCACACTGGTCTTCATTCATTCGTTGTTTTGTTTTTGTTTTGTTGTGGTAGTCTTTTGTTTTTCAGTGGAAGCACTTCCTGTCCAGCCGAACCACTTCGCCTGTAGCTTCATTTGAGTTTTAGTCTTAAAGACGGAGTGGAGCTGGACTCATTCTCACTGTCTTCATGTTGAATGTCTGGAACAGTCTGCACTCCTACAGTTGATACAGTCGGCCGCCTGCATGTCGCTCGGACACTCCGCTGGCCTCCGCCCATGGCGGCGTGGCGGGTGGAGCCGGGGTCCGGTTCGGCTTCGCGCCGGCGTGGAGAACCTGCAGGACCGGCGTGAAGCCGCGAGACCGTCCTGAGAGACTCCAGGAGTCTTCGGGGAGATGACGAGGTGAACCGGTTCCAAAGTGTTTCCAACACTTGGCCCCGCCTCCGTCGGGTGGTGGTCCGGCGCTGGGGGTCCGGCGCTGGGGGTCCACTGCCCTCCAGCCCGGGTTTCGGATCTAGAAGCGTCCGCAGTTTGCGTTTCCACTCGCGTCGTAACCACAACCGCTCGGCATGAATTTCATCTTGGGGAAGATTTTGAAATTCACCAGGGGCCAAATCTGGTTGCGGGGGGGTCCGCCGGCCGTGTCGGCCCGGTCCGGTACTCAGTTGTGCAAAATGCGCCTCGTGTTCAAAACCGGCACCAGGATGTTCCGATCAGCAGTCCTGGTTCCTGTTTAGAACAAGCGACCAGCAGGCCGACATGTCAGCGGTCTGGAAGCTCAGCTCCATGATCCAGACCTGGATTATCCAGTCCCTCCGTGATACGGTCCTGGATTATCCAGTACCTTGGTGGGTGGCCCAGACCTGGATTATCCGGTACCTCGGGAATCTGGACCTGGGTTATCTGGTACCTCGGTAATCCAGATCTGGATTATCTAGTACTTTGGTGGATGATCCGGATCTGGATTATCCCGTTCCAGGTTTTATTCTGGAGGTGTTATCAGTGCTGTGAAATCCTGGTTTGCTCCAGGACCAGTCTTTAGAGACACGCAGGATGGCGGATGAAAAGAAAAACTGACGGAGGTGAAGAAGATACGTTTTCTTGATTCTTTTTTCTATTCTGTTTTCACAACGTAGCAATAAGAGCGTCGGATCGGACTCGATGGAAATGTGAAGCTCGGGTTTATCGGGGGCCAAGCGGTCTGATCGGGACTTGAACGTGCAAATCTAGCAAACAGTGCAACGATCTGACCGAGAACCGAGTGGGTCCCGACTGAGATCCCGTCCTCAGTGCTGAGCGCTTGTCTTCTCCAGGATGAAGTTCATGATGAAGGGAACGTCCGACGCCCCGAAAGATCCGGAACCCTCTCAGATAGTCCGTCGACATGCTGAGGAGAGCGGTGGTCCGGGGAGCCGGCGTGGCACAGGTTTCAGAGAACCCTCAGCCAGAGGAGGATCCCGGGTTCCTCTCGGACCTCCTGACCGCTCAGCCGAACGCTCCGGCTGTTCGACAGTTTGTTTCCATGACAACAGGCGGAGCCGCGGCAAACCCAAGTTTTTAAAAACGCTGCGACTCCAGAGAGGTGAGGGAAATGGATTCTGCTCATGAGCACTGCGGTGGCAGTGAACCGTTGTGCTCATGAGCAGGGAGGAAGGCAGCAGCTCGCCGGTCGCAGCACACCTCCAGTTTGGTCTTTCCCCCCGCCGGGTTCCCTGCTGGGGTTATTTCAGTGGAGGAGGAACGGTGTGGAACCCCGGTTCCAGCAGACCGGTGAGCTGGAGGACCAGGACCGTCTCGGCGGACTGGAGGAGGTTTGACAGGAACTGGAATCTTTCAGACGGCTGCAGGTGTTCGGACTGAACGTGTCCCGGTCCTTCTGCTGGACGGGTCCTTGAAGCGTCTTCCCCGTGGAACCCGCCGTTCCTCTGCCCGACTCGACCTTTAGGGCGCTCACGTTCCAGGTCCCAGACTTCAGGGTTTCTCTGATCAGACTCCCCCGAGGCAGGAAGGTCTTCACGCCCGACCGAAGCGGAACCGGAACGCCACGCCGGATGGGAGCGGAACCGGGACGCCATGCCGGCGGCAGCTCCTCAGAACAAAGCAGTGTACCCCATGTTCAGAGCCATGCTGCACCTGAATTGAGGAACTCGTAAAGAACTGTGTTGGCCCTGAACCTGAACCTGAACCAGGTCAGTCTCATTTCAGTGGACCTCAGTCTGAAGTGGAACAGAACAGAAGGCCCGTCCGGGTTCTGTGTATGACCTACAACATCCACCAGAGGGCACAGCTGAGATGTGACGTGCCGGTCACTGACGGAAAAGAAACTTCAAGTGAAAATGCAACACTTTTGAAAACTTATGTAAACAGACGAAAACTACATTTTCTGGAAACTGTCAGGCTGAAGGTGGAAGCGTTGGTCCTGGTCCTGGTCCTGGTCCATGTTCTCCAGGACTTGGTGGTCTTAGAGATGACAGTCACCTCATTAACGGTTGATATTGGTCTCCTGTCCATGTGGAGTCTGTGTTCTCAGGGTTCTCCAACGTTTCCATCGTTTCCAGAACATGTTGCCATGGAAACGAGGCGGTGGAGAGAAGAAGAAGAGCTGGACGGTTAGTGAGGCTGAGGTGGAGAACTCCACCCAGGTGGATGAGGCTGCTCCGCGCCTCAGGGTGTGGCAGGAAGTGACACGGGAAGCCTCAAGCCCACGCCTGGGCAGAGCTTCATGCGCTGGGCGGAGCTTCACATGATGGGTGGAGCTTCACATGATGGGCGGAGCGTCACACGATGGGTGGAGCTTCACTCGCTGAGCGCTGACGTAGCTGGGCGGATCGTACTGGAGATCAGTTCCCAGTTGGGTACCCCGGGCAGTCTGGGCCCCGGTGCTGGTCTTGCTGGAACCTGGAGGTTTACTAACCTCACCTGGAGCAAAGCACCTGTTTTTATTTCAGTGAGAACAGGAGAGGAGTGATTGGTCCAGAGACCCTGAACCCCTGAACCAGGAGGCCCAATGAGGCGGTGCTGCCCCCTGCTGCTCAGACACAAGAACAGCTGTCACCATGTTACTGCTCTCATCTCCATGGAGACGAAGAGGAGGAGCTGAGCCGGGAGCCTCCACCAGGACCTCCACCAGACCTCCATCAGACCTCCACCAGGACCTCCATCAGACCTCCACCAGGACCTCCACCAGGACCTCCACCAGACCTCCATCAGACCTCCACCAGGACCTCCATCAGGCCTCCACCAGGACCTCCACCCACAGACCCGGGTTCCCTGACGCGGGGCTGGAAGCATTGGTGTGGGAGGAGGAGGGAACAGAGAACGTCCTGTTTGATTCGTTCTGATTTGAAGTTCTGGACAGAACCTGATCTGAGAACTGCCGCCTGTTCTCCAGTTTCTGGTTTTCTGCACTCTGCACCCAGTTCTGGACCCGGTTCTCTAGGCTGGACTCAGAGGTTCAGGTCTGGTTCTCAGCAGCATCCAGTGAAAATGTGGAACTCTTGTTGTGTTTTGGGTGTTTGAAACAAACAGTCCGTCTCCATGGAAACGGGCCAAAACAGAAACAGTCTGTCTCCATGGAAACGGGCCAAAACACAACAATCTGACCAAACACTCCTGTGCCTGGTCCCGGTCCTAGTCCTGAGCCTCCTCTTGTTCCAACTTATGGTTCTGGTGCCAGTCCCGGTCTTCTTCCCGGTCCTAGTCCCAGTCCTGGTCCTGGTCCTGGTCCTGTGCTCTCAGGACACACGCCTCATGGCTCAACATGCTACCTCTGTCATTGTCAGTGTTTCTGTTGTTGCCGTGGAAACAGGAAACTTTTCGAAACAGAAATTCAAAAGCGTTGTGTTTTCACTGGACTGGTTGTGATGGAAACAAGACCTAAATGTCAAGTCCTCATTGGCTGGGCCACGAGCAAGAGTGTCACTTGCTCCTCCTGCTGCATCTGTCTTCCTGATCCTCATGCTTCACCTGGTGGTTCACCTGGTGGTGGTTCACCTGGTGGTTCACCTGGTGGTTCACCTGGTGGTGGTTCACCTGGTGGTTCACCTGGTGGTGGTTCACCTGGTGGTTCACCTGGTGGTTCACCTGGTGGTGGTTCACCTGGTGGTTCACCTGGTGGTTCACCTGGTGGTGGTTCACCTGGTGGTTCACCTGGTGGTTCACCTGGTGGTTCACCTGGTGGTGGTTCACCTGGTGGTTCACCTGGTGGTGGTTCACCTGGTGGTTCACCTGGTGGTTCACCTGGTGGTGGTTCACCTGGTGGTGGTTCACCTGGTGGTTCACCTGGTGGTGGTTCACCTGGTGGTTCACCTGGTGGTTCACCTGGTGGTGGTTCACCTGGTGGTTCACCTGGTGGTTCACCTGGTGGTTCACCTGGTGGTGGTTCACCTGGTGGTGGTTCACCTGGTGGTTCACCTGGTGGTGGTTCACCTGGTGGTTCACCTGGTGGTGGTTCACCTGGTGGTTCACCTGGTGGTGGTTCACCTGGTGAAGCTAGCTGCTCGTCCGAGTTCAGGGTTTTGGGTCTGCAGGGAGACCAGCAGCAGACGTGCAGTGGGAATCTTTTCGGTTTGAACTTTGGGTTCCGGTTCCAGTGAGTTCTCCACTCAGCTTCCAGTCCGCTGGTCCTCTAATGAGACGGGATGAAAGTTAATTCAGGTCCAAATGGCTCCTTACACTGACGTAGTGGGTAGTGGGTCCATCCAGGTCTCTGGATCGTCCAGGTCTCTGGATCGTCCTGGTCTCTGGATCGTCCAGGTCTCTGGATCGCCCTGGTCTGTGGATCGTCCAGGTCTCTGGATCGCCCTGGTCTCTGGATTGTCCAGGTCTCTGGATCGTCCTGGTCTCTGGATTGTCTATGGATCGTCCTGGTCTCTGGATCGCCCTGGTCTCTGGATCGTCCAGGTCTCTGGATCGTCCAGGTTTCTGGATCGTCCAGGTCTCTGGATCGTCCAGGTCTCTGGATCGCCCTGGTCTCTGGATCGTCCAGGTCTCTGGATCGTCCAGGTCTGTGGATCGTCCAGGTCTCTGGATCGCCCTGGTCTCTGGATTGTCCAGGTCTCTGGATCGTCCAGGTCTCTGGATCGTCCAGGTCTCTGGATCGTCCAGGTCTCTGGATCGTCCAGGTCTCTGGACCACTGATGAAATAGCGAAGTTGTCTGCTGAACAGCTTTATGAAACGATACCAAATCACAGACCAGATGCTGGTTCTGGGTCCTGGTACTGGGTTCAGGTACTGGTACCAGGTCCTGGGACCTGGTTCAGGTCTAGTGGTCCTCCATGTGAAGCTGAGAGAAGTTGGGCCGCAGGAGGAGCAAAGAAATGACGTCGTGTTGTTTTCTGACCTCCGTCAGTCAGACGAGACGTCTCCACCCGTCACCCTCCAATAGACACTCCTCCACCCATCAGGTGAAGCCTTCTGATTGGTCAGGTTTTTCTGGACGCCTCTCACACCTGATGGATCCTCCTCCGTCACCTTTTCTCCATCTCACGGCTGAATCTTCCTCCACCTCAGCTGCAGACATCAGTTTCTCCTCCTCCATCCTCTCTCCGTCCTGCTGTATCGTGGCGCCATCAGGAGGAGTGGGCGTGGCCTCTGGTTGAGGGGCGTGGCCTCCAAGTTCCCTCAGCTTCTTCCGGGACGATGAAACTTCGGGAACGTTCCGCTGCCGGCTGACACCAGGCGGAGAAATTTGTTCTTCATTTTGGAGAATGAAAAAGAACCGTTCCAGGTCCAGACTCCGCCCACAGCTCCACCACGACGCCGCAAAGCAGCCAGCCGCGCTCTCCGTGACGCGACGCAGCCCCGAGGGCTTCTGGGACGAGTCAGTGCTGTCTCTACGGCGTGACGCGGCGTTAGCATTAGCGTGTCGGGGCGTTAGCGTTAGCTCCTGCTCTGTGCTGGCGACGCTCCGCTTGCTGGACCCGCTCACAGCAGGGAACCCGTTAGCTCGGCTCCACCGCAGAAATTAAAATGTCCCTCCGTGGTCGAACTGGCTCCACAGGACTCCACCCGGCGCACACACACACACACACACACACACACACACACACACACACACACACACACACCAGTAACCAGCCACCGTATTGCATGTTCCAGAGTTTAGTGCCTATAATATTGTGCGTCTCGCCAGAAGCCGCCATGTCCGCCGAGCCATGTTGTGTTTCTAGACTTAGTAGTGCCGTGTGGTGACTTCATAGTTGCTAATATCAAGGATGAATATTCTGCTTTTACTCTGGTTGGAATTCAGTGGAACCTCCGATACTCTGTCGCTGTAGACCAACTAGTTTTTACCTGTTTTCTTATTTTTCTTTTCTTTCTAACTAAAAGCGTTTGTTGTCCCCTGACCTGTTTTTGTCTCGTCTCCTGTTTACAGTCGAACACACACACACACACACACACACACACACACACACACACACACACACACACACACAGCCCCATGACGTGCACGCTCCTCTGGATCTATGGTTCCTCCAGGATCCTGCTGCAGGTTCCAGAGGACTTCTTGACGATGGAACGACTAATTCATCAGATATGAAAAAAATGAATAAATGAATAAAATGTTGCTTGTCGCGGCAGGAATGTTGTAAACTGGGTTTAAACGATTGAAGATGAACTTCCAGGTGAAAAAGGTTTCATAGCTGTGGAAAAGCTGATGTTCCCTTCAGGAAACCCGGTGAAAGCGTCCGCTGTGTTCCGTCCTGCTCAGACACGAAGACCTGCTGAGGTCCATCACAGACCTGGACAGGAGTCAGAGACAGCAGGACCTTTTCACGAGTCAATGATCCAAAAGTCTCTATTCAGATGGACTCGAGTCCAGATGGCTAAAATTCCGAGGGTCCGCAAACGCATCTAAACACACACGTGATCTGAGAGCTACTTAAAAAGCGGGCTCTGTGATTGGTCGGATGGCAGACAGGTGAAGATGGCGGGTGGAGGGTCCAGGTGGAGGGTCCTGCAGCAGCTGCTGGTCCCGGTTCTGGTTCTGGTTCGGCTGTCTTCTTCGTCCTCTGATCTGGACTCGGAGCGCGGCGAGCTGCAGCTGCGGCGCATGCGCGACCTCGCCGCTCAGCCCCGCTACGGGGGGTGCTGGGCACGCGCCCTGCAGGACCTGGACGCGCGCTGCCGGCAGCTGACGGCGGAGGAGCAGAGCCGGCTCGCGCTGCGCTTCACGCACTGTCACCTGAGCAGGTGAGGTCTGGGGGGGGGGGGGCGTTGCTGCACGTGAAGAGTCTTTGCAGCTGCAGCTCTTCTTCATTGATCAGTATCTGAAACTACTCCCAGTCCCGTATTTCAGAGGAAGAATAAAGTTCTCATTAAAGGATTTCTTTATTTTAAACTTCACTGTTGAAGCTGAAATGATTTGTTTTTCAGTTTTCACACTGAAGCTTCTCTTCTCGGGGTTTTTAGTTTGTGATCAGCATCGATCAGCAGGGATCCTCTCGGCTGTACACTGCCTCCGTGTGGCTGCTTCAGGTACCGCAGCTCAGGTGTGAACTCCTCTACTCCTCCAGCTCAGGCAGAGATTTCCCATCATGCCCCGAGGGGTCGGAGGTCAGCAGCTGCACCAGAGGGATGGACGCCATCGCCTTTCACTCCTACACCGAGTTCTTCACCCACGCCCACTCCATCTGCCGCTTCCTGCAGGCGGAGGCCTGGCAGAGCCGGGCGGAGGGCGCCGTGCACAGGTAGGGCCTGAGGGGGGCGCCGTGCACAGGTAGGGCCTGAGGGGGGCGCCGTGCACAGGTAGGGCCTGAGGGGGGCCGTGCACAGGTAGGGCCTGAGGGGGGCGCCGTGCACAGGTAGGGCCTGCTGACAGTCTGACTGTAGCTGTAGTGAGGAGCAGGAGTCTGTTCAGGTGTGCCATGCTCAGTGGGGTCAGAGGTCATCCAGGCTGAAGCGGTCACTGCCTCCAGCAGATGTTCAGCCTGTGAGGCTGCCGACAGGTTAGCAGGTGTTTGTTACGAGCCGGTTGGAGCTACAGCAGCAGAGCAGCGCTGCTCCAACATGGCGGCCGCTCGGCGCCTCTGGCTCAGATCTGTCGTCTGTTCTAGTAAATTCTGTCTGAAGTTCTGAAGTAATCCTGTTCTCAGATCTACCTGGAACCAGGTAACCCTTTGTTCATCTCCTGTAATCCATTAGTTACTTTTTTGCATCCTGAATACGTTACATGTAATCTATTACTCCAACCTGCTCATCAGTAACTAACAGTATGTGAACACTGTGTGTGTGTGTGTGTGTGTGTGTGTGTGTGTGTGTGTGTGTGTGTGTGTGTGTGTGAGGCTGACGGAGAGCTCAGCAGCTGTGGCGGAGCAGCTGGACTCCGCCCGGCAGATGGCGGAGGAGCTGTTCTCGGCCCAGAGCGCCGCCCTGCAGGCGCAGCAGGATCTGCTGAGCAGTGGGGAGGAGCTGCGGGCGTCCCTGACAGACTCCACTGAGGGTAAAGCCGCCTCCGCCCTCCGCCCTCCGGCGCCTGGCGGGCTGAACTCGGGGCGCTCTCTTCCAGGCCTGCGCTCCGTCTTCTCGGAGCTCAGCAGCTCGTCGCGGGCGCAGCGGGTGGTGCTGACGGAGCTCTTCCACCGGGTGTCCTTCCTGCACAGCTTCCTGCTGACGGAGGCTCACAGTCTGAGCTCCTGCTGCTACAACGCCGCCGCCTTCTGCGCCGCCTTCCTGCTCACCTCCACCCGCCGCTCCTCCAGGGCCAGGTACCCGCTCCGCCCGCCCGCTCTGCCCGCTCCGCCCGCCTGAACCACCCGCTCCGCCCGCCTGAACCACCCGCTCCACCCGCCCTCTCCGCCCGCCTGCCCCACCCGCTCCGCCCGCCTGCCCCACCCGCTCCGCCCCTCCCGCTCCGCCCGCCGTGGAGTTTAGAGTTTTCACTGTGGAACCGAGTTGGAGCCCTGGACCTCCGCCCGTCTCGCCCGACGCGGCGGCGATTGTTGCCGACGACCCGGTGGCGGCGGCGGTTGTTTTTGACCACGCTTGTTTTTGACAACCCGGCGGCAACAGTTGTTGTTGTCGACGACGCGGCGGCGGTTGTTGTCGACGACGCGGCGGCGGTTGTTGTCGACGACGCGGCGGCGGTTCCTGTCGGGCCGAGACTGGAGGAAGTGCGGTTCCCCGTCCGGACGTTCTGTGTTCTGGTGCTGAGGAACCGTCCAGGTCTCTCAGGTTCTGTGGAGGTCCAGAGAACCTCGGTTCCTCCAGGTTCTTATGGTCCAGGTCAGCAGTGACGGAACACCTGACGGAGGTCAAAGGTCAGCTCTCTGTGTTCTTGGGGTGACGGAGGATGAGAGGCAGGTGGAGACGGAGACGGGCTGCTAGCCCCCGGTTCTCCGGCGGGTTCCCTGCTGACGGCCCCGTCCCCGTCCCCGTCCCCGTCCCCGTCCCCGTCCCGTCCTCCAGGCTGTGGCTGCTGCTGCTGGTGGTTCTCAACTTCTACCTGGAGAAGAAGATCTACCAGTTCCTGAGGAGCCGGGACGCCCCGGAGAACCTGCAGCTGGTGACGTCCCGTGTAGACCCCTGTAGACCCTGTCCCCCCTGTCCCCCCTGTAGACCCTGCCCCCCCTGTAGACCCTGCCCCCCCTGTAGACCCTGCCCCCCCTGTAGACCCTGCCCCCCCTGTAGACCCTGTCCCCCCTTGTCCACCCTGTCCCCCCTGTCCACTGCGTCCTGTCACGTGCACTGTCTCCACTGTGTCCTCTAACGTGCACGGTGTCCGGGCGCCGGAGCTGAGCCGGTCTTGTGTCCTCAGGAGACGTTCTCCGTGTCCGTCTCGGTCCTCCGCCGGGTGATGGTGTCTGTGGGGCTGCTGGTTCTGCTGCTGGTCTGCGTCCGGTACCGGGACCCGGTCCAGCAGAGCCTGCAGGTTCTGCAGCAGCTGCAGGAGACGCAGCGCAGCCTGCAGGAGGCGCTGCAGCAGGCAGGTGAGGGGCGGGGCCAGTGAGGGGCGGGGCGTCGCCATGGAAACGCAAATCCCACCTGAAGTGTTCTGAGGTTCTGCGTCTGCGGCAGAGAGTCTGGGAGAGCAGAAGAAGAAGCAGGAAGAGGAAGTGGAGGTGAGAACCCTTCAAAATAAAAGGACCCGGCCCCGTCGGTCCACTACCCGTCCCGGACCGAGGTGGTCTGCAGTGGAACCTCCACAGTCCTCCTGAGGGACCGCCTCGACCCACTTTGGGGAGCTGGCTCTGCCCTGGCTGCCCGTCCTGGGGGCGGGCTCAGGGTCCTGGGGGCGGGTTCGAGGGCGGGTTCAGGGTCCATGTTTCCATGGCGATCTGACGAGACGATTGGTTGTGTTCAGAGGAGGAAGAGGAGGAGGAGGGAGGAAGAGGAGGAGGAAGAGGAGCAGTGCAGCGTCTCCACCTGTCCTTCAGACGTCTCTCTGTCCGGTCCGTCTCCGTCAGTCAGTGTGTCATGGCGCCTCAGACCTGGTCTCTGGCCCTGGTTCTGGTCCCGGTGAAGTCCTGGTCTTGCTCTCCTGTCTGCAGGGTGGAGGGACCACAGCCTCCTCAGCAGCACCGTCAACGATTCAGACGCCGGCTCCGCCCTCAGCGACTCCACCCTGACCGGCGTTTCCCACAATGCCACAGTGCGGAGGCGGAGCCCGGCCAGGGGTTCCCGCCGCTCCGGCCCATCCCGGTCCTCGGCCCGGTCCTCGGCCCGGTCCCCGGCCCGGTCCTCGGCCCGGTCCTCCCCTCTGGTCTACAGCGTCCTGGTGGAGGACAAACAGGTGAGTCTGGCAGGAAACGAACAAGGGACGGACTGGACCTGGGACCTGGACCTGGACTGGACCTGGGACCTGGCCCTTCATTAAAATATTTAAATTCTAAATTGATGAAGTGTTTTTGCTCGTTAACATTTGTTCTGGCTGTTCTCTGACTGTTGTCTGACTGTTCTGTGTCTTTCAGCCTCGCTACAGTCTGAGGAACAGACGTTCTGACGCCCGCTGACAGAAGATCCTTTTTATTTTCCACTCGTTTTCATAATTTTAGCAAATATTTTATGAGAATCAATAAAGTGTCTTCAGACGAGAACCGAGTCGATGGAATGAGGAACCGTGGTTCTGCTGGCTGTGACTTTCTTTCACTGTGACACCACAGCAGGTGGTCCTGCGGAGGTTCTGCTGGGTTCCTGAGCTGCCGTCCACTTCTTCTGCTCCAGTTTGAATTTCCTGCTTCCTGTTTGAGGAGCACCTGGCGGAACCAGTAACCCGCTCTGCTGTCGGGTTCTGTCTGAGACTCGGATCAGGAATAGGACCCGGTCCGAGCGAAGCGGATCCTCAGGGTTCATATGAACCTTTACAGTCCGCTGGACCTCAGAACCCGGGTGCAGGAGGGTTTTGGGGAACGTGTCGAGGCTCTGAGCTGCTGGTGTTCCTCAGCTTCATCCTCTGCTCTCAGGAAACAGGAAGGAGCCGACTCTCATTCGGGTGTTTCGACCCGGGACGCTCTGATCCTAGCCTGACACGCCAGACAGATTTCATCTGTCCGCCACGGAAATATTTCACAAGTCCTGCTGATCTGCAGGGATCGGGATCTGCAGGATTTAGGAACTGAATCAGGCAGGCCCATCTGCTATGCAAGGTTACTGTGATCCCGCACCAGGGCGGTTTGTACGCTAATGAACAGAAGTTAAACATTCATCTCTAAATGTGTCCCGAAAGCTTCAAATCGTGGAAATGGAACTCTGAGGTGAAGAACCGACGAATCGCTCCCACCGTTCCGCTAGCGCAGGCTTTAATGTGACCACTGGGGGGATTAGGATGGTCAGAACATAGACATCATAAAGAGCAGACCCCGCGGGGCGCTGCGCAGCGAGAAACACGGCCGCCATCTTGGTCCGGTGGAGAGGCGCAGACGCTCCGGTCCTTGGTGGGATTCAGCCGGAGCTCCGTGTGACTCCTGTGTGGGACGGCAGCGAGCAGCGCTCAAGCAATAACTGTTCAGACAGGATTAAACGTTTTCTCAGCATCACACCTGACTGCAGAGTCATTTGCAAACAGCTGCTCATTCACAATTATATGAACTTTTAGGAACAGATTTGCATTAACTTGAAAAATGAGAATGAAAGGTTCTAAGAAACTTGAAGGAATAAAATAGACCGAAAAAGGAAGAAAGTGAGCTCTTTTTTAAGATTATTTTGTGGTGATCTTGTTTCATTTAGCAGATTTGTTAAAGACAGGAAGAAGTGTGAGTTCGCTCTGAGGAGGGAGAATTTCCCAGCAAGAGACTCGTCTGTGCTGCATAGTGAGACTTCAGAGAGCAGGACGTCCACAGGACGGGACAGGACGGGACAGGCTGTCCGCCGCAGAGATGGCATTAAAGCTCGGGTCGGCAATCTTGGAAAATTAGCATGTAGCACGAATGTAGCATCTCCCCAAGGCTCCGCCCAGCTCCCACCCCATTGGAGGAGCTCCCGTCAGCAGCGAACGCACTGGATGCGGAAGCGCCGCGCGCGCGCACGGGAGCGCCGCGCGCACAGAGTTTGTGATCGCCTCCAGTGTTATGAACCTTTCTGACTGCCGCACACAACGCTCATAGCAGTGCAGCGCGCCGCTCCCTTCCTTCTGTTTTTCACGCGAGCCGCGAGCGCCGAGAGCGCCTTGGCAACGCGCCCTGAACCAGGACCAGCGCACGCCATTGAAATGAACGCGCAGGGGGCTGGTAGAACGGCGAAGGGATTTGATTGGTTCCTGAAGAGCGGTCCGCGCCTTCCGATTGGTCGGAGTTTTTACTGTCCTGTGGCCGCTACAGTGGTCAGATTTTTTCCGCACCTTTTTCCGTCCACATGATGTATTGACTTCTCCCAGGGGGAGGGAGCGTTTCACTCAGGATGACAAGAAGAGCTTTTGGACAACATCGTCTACCCTAACTTTAATCCATCCTTTTTTTTTTTTTTTTTTTTTTGCACATATAGTCAGAACAATATGAGTATGTGCATGGGAACGAAAAAAAAAGCCAGAAAGCTTGTACAAATGCTGCTCCTGCACAAACTCATAGTGAAAAAAAGAAATGACCATGTAAAAGGCGTACATAAGAAGATGGCATAAAATCCAGCACAAAAATAGAAAAAGAAAAATTAAGAGAAAAGAAAAGAAAAAAAGAGAAATCTTACAAAAATATAAGCAAAGAATAAAAAACAATCTAAAGCAATTCCCAGGTATCTCATGTGTCTGTCACTGTGTTTGGATCAGGTCAGATATTGCAATATTAAATTGTTCTTTAAGTTGCTTTAGTAGTTGAACATAGACGCAGCAGGGACAGGCACATTAAAATCTAGATTTTCCCCCATTGGTGAAGAGAAATAACTGATTCCAGCGTTCACAGTGATCATGATAGAGAGAATCTGTCCAAACAAATGACCCCCCCCACCCCCACCCCCCAAAAAACAAAAACAAAAAGACAAACAAAATGAGTAGAAAAAAGCAACAACAACAACAAAACTAAAGAAAAGGGAAAAACAAGCAAAAAAAAAAAAAAAAAACACGGAAAACCTGCTTTAAGTGTGTTCTAAGTCTTCAAGTTTCCAGATCTCCTCCAGAGAGCAGCAGCTTCACAATGAGGCTGTTAGCTTTGTTGAAGGGAAATATTCTATTGATTACAGGGCAGAAATTACTTATCATTGTGATTCTCTCCCTCTCTCTCTATCCGTCTATCTATCTCTCTCTCTCTCTCTCTCTCTCTCTATCTATCTATCTATCTATCTATCTCTCCGTCTCTGTCTTTCTGTCTTGTCTTCATTTTAAAACAGTCTGCTTCTATGTGACATTATATTATATTTTGATATGTGTATATAAATCGATAAATAAATTAAACTAAACTAAATAATTAAAAGTATTAAATTAGCCTATTAAAACCACCAGTTATTAATAGTTATTGAGACGTAGCAGGAACCTAGCTCTAACCTAGATATATAATAATAATAATAATACATTTTATTTGTAATGCGCTTTACATTTCAAAAGAAATCTCAAAGTGCTACAGAACAAGATTAAAAGCAATTCTCAAGGCAGAAATACAAAGATCAGAAAAAAAAAATTAAACATAACATATTAAACATATTAAAACTTCAAGTCACTATGATGGAGAAGACAGTGGATCTAACAGGCCTCTGGAAACAATAAAGTCTTTAGGCCTTTTTTAAAGGTTTCCACACTTATCGGGGCCCTCAGCGTCTCGGGGAGAGCATCCACAGCCGGGGGGCCACTGCCTGGAGGCCCCGCCTCCCATGGTGGAGAGTTTAGTCCTGGGTTGTTGGAGGCAGAAGGTGGAGGAGGAGGAGGAGGAGGAGCGGAGACTTCGTGTGGCGGAATGGGGTGTAAGTAGTTCGCGGAGGTAGGCCGGGGCAGTTCCATGTCGGCCCTGGTGAGTGAGTGTAGTGGATTCTGTATTTGATTGGCAGCCAGTGGAGAGTTTTGAGTATCGGCGTGATATGATCGAATATCCATGATTAATTATTATACTATGGCATGCAGCTCTGCCGGCATCTTCTAAAATATGATTTTATTCCTTATAAACGTTTGAAAACGCCAGAAATTGTGGCCTCTATCATGCCTCTTTGAAACATGCTTGCAGATAAAAAAAAAAATTTTATATAGCACTTTTCAGGACACTCAAAGACGCTTTACATTGCATTATTCATTCACACCATACTGGGTGGTGGTAAGCTACGACTGTAGCCACAGCTGCCCTGGGGCAGACTGACGGAAGCGAGGCTGCCAATCTGCACCGTCGGCCCCTCCCACCACCAACCATTCACTCTCACAACTTTCATACCAGGCAAGGTGGGTGAAGTGTCTTGCCCAAGGACACAACGACAGTTTTACACCTGCGGGAGCGGGGATCGAACCGCTAACCTTCCGGTTATAAGACGACCTGCTCTACCAGCTGAGCTGCTGTCACCCGTAGTAAAAACCGTAGTATTGAGAGAACTATGATCCATTTAACGAGCTGAGACTTCACTGCTCCGGGCAAACAGCGGAGCAGAGCGAGGCGGGCGACCGGACCAAGATGGCGGCCGCATTGCTCGACAGCGCCCCTTGGTGGTAGCGGCCGATGCAGGGTCTACTCTTTAATATGTCTATGAGTCAGAGCAGGAGGAGCTGCAGGTGTGTGAGGGACAGGTGTGAGATGGTGTCCTGCTCAGCAGATGGAAGCTGTGTGTGTGTGTGTGTGTGTGTGTGTGTGTGTGTGTGTGTGTGTGTGTGTTGTGTGTGTGTGTGTGTGTGTGTGTGGGGGGGGGTGGGGGGGGTGGGGGGGGGGGTGGACTGGAGTCACCTGCTCAGAGGGAAATCACCGGGTCGCTGCTGACCGACACAAACGGTTCTCGTCTCCAACTTCAGAACCTGAAGTGTTCCAGCCAGAGTGGGAGGAGCCTAACAGCAGGGGGGAGTGTGGAGGGCAGGGGGAGTGTGTGTGTTGGTGGAGTGTGTGTGGAGGGCAGAGGGAGTGTGTGTGTCGGTGGAGTGTGTGTGGAGGGCAGGGGGAGTGTGTGTGTTGCTGGAGTGTGTGTGGATGGTGTTAAACAGGGCAGACGATTGGTTGCCATGGCGCTGGTCTGCTTTCACTGTTTGCAGACGACATCCAGGTCTACTGAGCGGTTCCGGCCAGCGACCGTCAGTCTGCAGAATCACTGCAGGACTCGGCGACGTCCAGACATGGACGAGAGCAAACCTCCTGAAGGATGAAAGGATGAAACTGAGATTCTGGTGTTCGGGTCCAATAACCCCCTGCAAGGACATGACAGTGTTGTCGGTCCTCTGTCCTCCTTCTGCCGGCCTTCTGTGAGGGACTTGGGGTGATGGTCGACCCTTTGTTTAAATTTGACAAACACATCAGTTCTGTCATCAAGACCAGCTTCTTCCATCTGAGGACTCTGGACAAAACCAGATCTTATCTTCCTCTGGCTGACTTTGAAAGCGCGATCCACGCTTTTATAACTTCTCGTTTGGATTATTGTAATGCTTTGTATGTTGGACTGGACCGGGCTGGACTGGGACTGGACCGGGACTGAACCGGGACTGGACCGGGACTGGACCGAGGATGGACCGGGGCTGGACCGGGACTGGACCGGGGCTGGACCGGGGCTGGACCAGACTGAAACACAGCAGCGGGAGCTCCTCCCCCTGTGCTGAGCTCTCTACATCGGCTGCCTGTCTGCTCTCCAGTGGAATTTAAAGTTTTACTGCTCACTCTTAAAGGGCCTGTATCCTGCTTCTTCAGCTCGTCCAAACCCTAGAAATGTCACTAACATGGTCATAGTTTATTTTTGGCGCTAAGGAAAAGTCATTTTGTGTGAAATAAAAGATTTTCTGGGGCTAATTCTGAAACCCGGAAGAGAAAACGCTCCGTTTCACTGAAGTCCCGCCTCTCCCCCTGTGGACTTTGACTGACAGCTACTTCAACCAATCAGAGCTTCAAAACAAATACGCTAGCTAGCTTTAGCTCTTTAGCTCTAGCTTCTCCACACGCAAAAACGTCTTTTCCTGTTAGAAACTCACCAAGCGCAGACCCTCCAGACCCTTCAGACCCTCCAGACCCTCCAGACTCTAAAGACCCTTCAGACCCTTCAGACCCTTCAGACCCTTCAGACCCTCCAGACCCTCCAGACCCTTCAGACCCTTCAGACCCTCCAGACCCTTCAGACCCTTCAGACCCTCCAGACCCTCCAGACCCTTCAGACCCTCCAGACCCTTCAGACCCTCCAGACCCTTCAGACCCTTGAGACCCTTCAGACCCTTGAGACCCTTCAGACCCTCCAGACCCTCCAGACCCTCCAGACCCTTGAGACCCTTCAGATCCTTGAGACCCTTCAGACCCTTGAGACCCTTCAGACCCTTCAGACCCTTCAGACCCTTCAGACCCTTCAGACCCTTCAGACCCTTGAGACCCTTCAGACCCTCCAGACCCTTCAGACCCTCCAGACCCTTCAGACCCTTCAGACCCTTGAGACCCTTCAGACCCTTGAGACCCTTGAGACCCTTCAGACCCTCCAGACCCTCCAGACCCTTCAGACCCTTGAGACCCTTGAGACCCTTGAGACCCTTCAGACCCTTGAGACCCTTGAGACCCTTCAGACCCTTGAGACCCTTGAGACCCTTCAGACCCTCCAGACCCTTCAGACCCTTGAGACCCTTCAGACCCTCCAGACCCTTCAGACCCTCCAGACCCTCCAGACCCTTGAGACCCTTGAGACCCTTGAGACCCTTGAGACCCTTGAGACCCTTGAGACCCTTCAGACCCTCCAGACCCTTCAGACCCTTCAGACCCTTGAGACCCTTCAGACCCTTGAGACCCTTCAGACCCTTCAGACCCTCCAGACCCTTCAGACCCTCCAGACCCTTCAGACCCTTGAGACCCTTCAGACCCTCCAGACCCTTCAGACCCTTGAGACCCTTCAGACCCTCCAGACCCTTCAGACCCTTGAGGCTCAGGGGAGCCATCTTCACTGTGTGACGTGAACGTGGGAAACAGAGAGTTTTCACGGTGGGAGGGGCTGCCTCTCTGAGCAGCAGAAACAGAGCAAAGCTGAGAGAACATAACTATATAACAAGGTTAAAACATACAAACAGTGAATTTTGCATGATACCGCCCCTTTAAGTGTCTGCTCTCCTGGACCCCCCATACCTGACTGATATGCTGCAGCCCGACACGCCGACCAGAGACCCGAGGTCAGCTGACCTGCTCCGGTCGGTTGTCCCTAAAGCCAGGCTCAAAACCAGAGGTGACAGAGCCTTCTCTGTAGCTGCGCCCTGATCTCTGATGGATGAAGTTAGTTTGTGTTTGACTAAAAATGAGAACAGTTTCCTTAGAAGTGTGAGAACGACGTGAGAATCAGAACCTGAAGGTTCTTCTGACTGTAAAATGCTTTTTCTCTTCATTCTCTTCTACAACATGTTTCCTGTTCGCTAAAAAACAAAGAAGAAATAAGACTCTGACAGGAACCAGAGTGACTGAAGCTCTGGACTCAGACTGAAGGGAGACGAGGAACGTTTCAATGTTCTTCTGCCTTAAAGACAGAACGTCTGAACGTTGTGACTGTCAGAGACCCCAGGCCAGAGGGACGGAGCTTTCTGAGGACATTGACCATCTGTCTGAGAAAGAAATGTAGTTTTTCCTCCTGAGTGAACTGTTCTGAAGAGACCTGATCTCTGACAGGAGAACCGTGGTTCTGCTGAACCGTCCAGGCTGATTTGACAAGAGAACCGAGAGAACTGAGAATGTCTGGTCTGTGTGGAGGAACGAGCCGAAGCTGCAGGAGGATCTTTCTGAGCTGTTTATCAGGGAAAGAGCTGAAGCAGTAGAGATGTTTGTCTTCAATGAAAAAAATCAAAACGCAACCTGAACTTCAAACTGCCACTGATGCATCATGGGTAGTGGTTTCACGTAAGCAGAAGAACCAATGTCCACAAGATTCTGGTGAGTTTTGTCCTGGTTTATTTCCTGAAGCAAGCAAACAAACTGGAGTCGTCACTTCCTGCCGCCTCTCAAACCCTCGGCCTGCCCAGGTGCATGCTGGTCCAGTGCTTCCAGGTGCATGCTGGTCCGATGCTCCAGGTGCCTGTGGTAATAATTAAATCTACAAAAATAAGCCCAATAGAAAATCATGTCATTTACCCCAAAACATGCAAAATAAACAAATAACAAATCTAAGCAAAATAAACACTATATGCAATAATACAAAGTAAATTAAGAAATATTAAGAAAATATACAAAGACTAATAAATAGCTCCAACAGAGGCTTTGGACCCTGAGAGAACAGTTTTGCAGAGCAGAGTTCAGAGAGACCATTTCGCCAAATGATCTGAGAGATTTGAAAATGTAATTTCTGTTTCACGAAATGAGTCGAACCACTGCAGAAAAACTGGAATGCTGTTAGTTTATTGAAAACTGCAATTGTGTCAATTTGACCCAATCTAAATGTTGTGAAGTAAGAATATAGTTTAAATAAAACTTCACCAGTGTTCAAAACTGAAGAGTTGTTTTTATTAACCTCAAACTTCATTTGGTTCACTTGTTTTCTGCTGCACTGATCTCAAAGAACAGATCAGTACAAACTGGCATTTAGGGATCCTGCATAAGAGTCCCTGGACCCAACTCGTTTGAGAACCCCTGACTTAAAGTAACTCAGTTACTTTTGACCCCGTAACTGTAACTAAGTTACTCATTTAAAGTAACTTGCCCAACACTGCTTTTTGGTCTGTTTTCTTTCTGTTGTTGGTCTGTCATCAATCAGTTTTCGGTCAGTGAGGGACCTGCTAGCCGCCTGTTAGCAGCCTGCTAGCGTTTGTTAGCCACTAGCCATTAGCCGCCTAGCTGCCATTTCCCGCGGCTTCCCGTCTGTTGTGTTCGGTTGCTGTTAGCAGCAAGATGGCGGCTCCCATCCCGGCGCACAGACCCGCGGCTCTGCCTGTCTGACAGCAGCCTCCCCCGCCCAGACCGAGCAACCCCCGCCCCAGCTTCACCGAGCCCTGGCTCCCGGTGCTTGCAGCAGCGACAACGCACAGCCACTCGCGGCTGGAGGCGCGTTTGGTTTCCGTTAGCTCAGCGGCTACCGGCGGCTCCTCACCGACCTGCTCAGAGCCAAAATGGCGGACCGTTCGCTGCACTGTTTGGGCTAACTAGCGGCGGCATCACGACGCTCCCCAGGCCGCCACCCGCCACCCGCCGCTGTCCCGGAGGAGGGGGTTCGATTCTTAGAGTTTAAAACAGACTGAACCGGAGAGCCGCAGCCTGCAGAGGGCTCTTTATCCGGTTAGCAGGACTCATTTAGCCGCTTAACTTCTGTCACGGTAGCCATCCGTGTAGCTAGTTAGCAGCTAATGCTAACCCAGCTTGAACTTCAAACCAGTCCTTGAGCTCCCGTGTATTTCATTTTGTGGCTCCTTAACCCACAGAAGAACCCACATGGCGACCGAGGCAGGGACCCCCGCGGTGCTGCAGCCCCGCTGGAAGCGCGTCCTGGGCTGGACCGGCCCGGTACCGCGGCCCCGGCACGGCCACCGGGCCGTGGCCATCAAGGAACTGATGGTGGTTTTCGGCGGAGGGAACGAGGGGATCGTGGACGAGCTTCACGTCTACAACACAGGTTCAGTCTGCTCTTTAATGACGATTTATTACGAATTTGTGGATTAACGTGAGGTCTGTTCCCCCTGTTGACCGGGATGCTCGCTGAAGCTAACCGTTACCGGCTAACTGTGCCAAGAAGCTAGGATAACTGTTTGTGGTTCATTTGGTGTTGTGTCAGACCGTACAGCCGGCGAGGCTAGCTTAGCCTCCTGCTACCGTAGCTAACCAGTGCCCGGCACGGTGCTAACACTGGTAGCACTGTGCTAACTAGCGGGCAGCTAGCGGAGCGGCTGGAGCCCTGAGAAATGGCGCGTTTTTACTGAAAACACAGCTGACGTCACCAGACCACGCCCCCTCCCGTGCAGCGTGCCCGCTGAACAAAAACAGCGAATTAACAAGAAAAGTCACTGAAAATCCCCGAATCTTGGTTTGGTTAGGGTTTTACCAGATTATACATTTAAAGGTAATGTTTAGTTCGCGTCAACAAAGAAAACAACTGCTTAAAATAGACATAGATCTGCAGCCAAATAAACTAATAACGACAAGTAGAAAACATTGAATTCACCTCAGAGGGAGATTCTACTGCACCTGCATGGAGCTGAAGAAATCCCAACAATTTACTAATGCATAACGTTCTAGAACAGGGGTGCTCAACCTGCGGCTCCCTGAAGCTTTCACTAAATTCTACCTGTATAAACATTTTATTACAGTTATCTATAACTTTATTTATAGACCAAAGCCATTCCTAAAATTACTTTTATCTCATCGATTAAAAGGAAACTTAAAATATGCTAAAATGACTAGAATTAAAAAAACAAACAAACTGGGAAAATAAACGTCTAAACAAAAAAGCACCAATTATAAGGAAAGAGATTAAATGATGAAAATGGCTGAATGTCCCTCCATCCTCTGACTGTAAAACTCTCAGCTGTTCCGCTGGACATTCTCCAGTCTGCAGTGGGAGCAGAGCATTCTGGGAGAATTCAGCCTCAGCTTGTCCTGCTCATGTCCTGGTCAGACGGCGTCTCTGAAGCTCAGCAGGAGTTTGAACCCCGTGCTTTGCTCAGGGGAGCCCGGCGTCGTGCCCCGCAGCAGTAAAGTTGGCTTTGGAACAGATTCTACAGCAAAGAGCCGCTGAATCGCTGCGGTGACCAGAGACTGTTGAGCAACACAGGAGTGATGGGGCTTCAAACAGGCGACCCTGCTGGACGGCGTTCTGGAGCCTCGGCGCCGACGGAATGTCTCACTGTGGTTCTGATTTAAATGACGGTGGAGGGTTTTCAGCGTCCTCTGCTCCGTTGTCTCCGTCCTGTCCTCTGACCGGCGGTGTGTTGTCTCCGTCCTGTCCTCTGACCGGCGGTGTGTTGTCTCCGTCCTGTCCTCTGACCGGCGGTGTGTTGTCTCCGTCCTGTCCTCTGACCGGCGGTGTGTCCCCCGTCTGTGTCTCCAGCCACCAACCAGTGGTTCATCCCGGCGGTGCGCGGAGACATCCCCCCCGGCTGTGCCGCCTACGGCTTCGTGTGCGACGGCACGCGGCTGCTGGTGTTTGGAGGCATGGTGGAGTACGGCAAGTACAGCAACGACCTGTACGAGCTGCAGGTGAGTGGCGCCACCGCGGGGGCGTGGCCCGCCCGCCGCCGCCGCGTCCTAACCGCCGTTGCGTCCTAACCCCCGTCCGCCGCCCACAGGCCAGCCGCTGGGAGTGGAAGCGCCTGAAAGCCAAGGCGCCCAAGAACGGGCCGCCGCCCTGCCCCCGCCTCGGACACAGCTTCTCCCTGATCGGCAGCCGCTGCTTCCTCTTCGGGGGACTGGCCAATGACAGCGAGGACCCCAAGAACAACATCCCCAGGTAGGAGGGGCCTCGGCCACGGTTAGCATGTAGCATCGCTTGGTCAGTGTGTCATCATTACAGACTGTGCTTCCTGTGGGAAACTCAGTTAGGATGAGGAACCATCCTTGGGGGGCGGGGGGACCCTGGGGGGGGTGGGCCTGGACCCGGACCAGGTTTCAGATCTTGTTCAGGGCTGTTGGGTGTGTCTCACCGGACCCCTCCCCTCAGGTACCTGAACGACCTGTACTGCCTGGAGCTGCGTCCAGGGCTCCAGCGTGGTTGGCTGGGAGATCCCGCCCACCTCCGGCCTGGCCCCGCCCCCCAGGGAGAGCCACACGGCGGTGGCGACCAGCGGCCGCAGCGCCAACAAGCTTATCATCTACGGCGGGATGAGCGGCTGCCGGCTGGGAGACCTGTGGGTCCTGGACATCGGTGAGACACACACACACACACACACACACACACACACACACACACTTCCCCTCAGTCCTGATTGGTCCCTTTCCTGATAATGTCACAGACTCGCTGGTGTGGAGCAAACCGTCGCTGAACGGGACGCCGCCTCTTCCACGCAGCCTGCACTCTGCCACCACCATCAACAACAAGTATGTAACATGCACACACACACACACACACACACACATACACACACACACAAACACACAAACAAATACACCCTGCTGTGGCGCCCGTGCTGACCCTTCCCTGGTCCTCAGGATGTTCGTGTTCGGAGGCTGGGTCCCGCTGGTGATGGACGACGTCAAAGCAGCCACTCATGAGAAGGAGTGGAAGTGCACCAACACACTGGCCTGCCTCAACCTGGGTACACACACACACACACACACACATACACGCGCACACCCCCCTGTGGTGCGGGAACGCTGTGCTCAGCGCGGCCGGCTGTGTGCAGACTCGCTGTGCTGGGAGACGGTGGTAATGGACGTGACGGAGGACAGCCTGCCCCGGGCCCGGGCCGGACACTGCAGCGTGGCCATCAACTCCCGGCTCTACATCTGGAGCGGCCGGGACGGCTACCGCAAGGCCTGGAACAACCAGGTGTGCTGCAAGGACCTGTGGTACCTGGAGACCGGTGAGTCCCGCCCGCTGCCGCCGAGGCTGCTGGAGGCCCCCCTCACCGTCCCCTCCCGTCCGTCCCCAGCTCGTCCCTGCGCCCCGTCCCGGGTGCAGCTGGTCCGGGCCAACACCACGTCCCTGGAGGTCAGCTGGGGGCCGTCCCAGACCGCCGACACGTACCTGCTGCAGCTGCAGAAGTACGACATCCCCGCCACGCCGGCCACGCCCCCGCCCGTGTCCAGCCCCGCCCCCAGTCTGCTTCCCGTGGCCACGCCCAGAGCCGGCTCCCCGAAGAGCGCCACCAGTCTGAGTGTGCCGCTGTCCGGCGTCACTCTGGTCCCCGCCCCCGCCGCCGCAGCTCCTGGAAGCCCATTGGCCGCCACCGCCAAAGCCCCAGGTGCGTGGGCGCGCCCGTGCAGGTGGAGATGGCGGCAACGGTCAGACGCAGCTCACATGTCTCCTGTTTCCGCAGCAGTTCTGAAGGTGGCGCCGGCGCCGGGCTCGGTGGGCGGAGCCTCCATTGTCACAGTGAGACAGGCCACGCCCAAAACCCCAGTTTCTATGACGACGCTTCCCGCCGGCGTCCGTATGGTGGTACCTGCTCAGCCCGCCCAGACGGTAAACGGCTCCACCAGCCTGACGTCCCGGCACCAGCCTGCGGCCAGACCTGTTGCTATGACAACCCCTCTTTACTCTCCTCTCGCAGCCAGCGGGCGGTAGCCCCCAGATGAGTGGCATGGCGGCACTGGCAGCGGCGGCGGCGGCGACTCAGAAGATCCCTCCGTCCACAGCGGCCATGTTGAATGTTCCTGCGGGAGCGACTATCGTGAAGACGGTGGCCGTCAGTCCGGGAACCGGCAGCCTGCCTGTGAAAGTGGCCGCACCTGTCACTGTGGTACGACTCCGAGCTCCACACTACCCACAATGCATCACATCTGGTCTGTTCCACTGACCTGCGAGTCACGTGACCATTCTCCATACACGCCAAGACAAGCAGCACATGGTTAATATCTAAACCAGCAGGTCACCCTCCTTAGTGACCATAGTGCAACACAGTGTCCCCCTTAGCAACCGGGGTCTCCCCCCCATAGTGACCACAAACCCCCCCCCCCCCATAGCAACCACAGTCCCCCCCCCCCCCCCCCCCATAGCAACCACAGTCCCTCCCCCCCCATAGCGACCACAGTTCCTTCACGGCGATCGGGGTCCCCCCATAGCAACCAGAGTCCGCCCCCATAGCAACCGGAGTCCACCCACGGCGACTGGGGTCCCCCCATAGCGACTGGGGTCCCCCATTGCGACCATGGTTCCCCCCCATAGTGACCGCAGTCCCCCCATAGCGACTAGAGTTCCCCCCTCGGTGATAGGGGTACCCCCATAGTGATCAGGGTCCCCTCCCATAGCGATTGGGGTCCCCTCCCATAGCAACCGGGGTCCCCCCATAGCGACAGGAGTCCCTCATAGTGACCAGGGTCCCCCCATAGCAGCCAGGGTCCCCCCAAGCAACCAGGGTCCCCCCCCATAGCGACCAGGGTCCTCCTATAGCGACTGGAGACCCCCCCCATAGTGACCAAAGACCCCCATAGCGATGAGAGTCCACCCCATAGCGACCAGAGTCCCTCCATAGCAATTGGGGTCCCCCATAGCGACTAGAGTCCCCCCCCGATAGCGACTAGAGTCCCCCCATAGAGATCAGGGTCCCGTAATAACAACCGGGGTCCCCCCATAGCGACCAGAGTCCCCCCATAGCGATGGCGCAGTGGCAGGCTGTGGAGGCGGCCGCCGTCTCGCGGCCCGCCGTCGTTAACGTCCTGATCCTCTTGCAGGTGAGCAACCCGGCCACCAGGATGCTGAAGACGGCAGCCGCTCAGGTGGGCGGGGTCTCTGTGGTCTCCACCCCCGGGACCCCCACCCGGCCAATCATCACGGTCCACAAGTCGGGCACGGTGACGGTATCCCAGCAGGCCCAGGTGGTCACCACGGTGGTGGGCGGAGTCACCAAGACCATCACCCTGGTGAACAGTCCGCTGGGCGTGGCTGGAGGCGGCACGCTGGTGGGTCCCGCTCCGCCTGCCGGGACCCGGTCCCCGGTCCCCGGACCCGGACTCACCTAGACGGCTGTCCTCTGCCTCTGCTGCCGTTCCAGATCGGGAACCTGAGCAACCTGGGGAAGGTGGTGTCCGTGGTGCAGAACAAGCAGGTCCAGGGCGGAGCCGTGGCCGGCCAGGCGGGGGGCGGGCCCCTCACCCAGATCCTCCAGGTAGAACCCCGGTCCACGTCCCCCCTCCTCCGCCGGGCCCCTGGAGGCCAGGTCCCGCTAACCGCCCTGTGACTGCCCCCCCCCCCCCACCCAGACGAAGGGCGCCCTCCCAGCGGGGACCATCCTGAAGCTGGTGTCCTCGGCTGACGGGACGCAGACGTCCGTCCTCAGCACGGCGCCGGCCGGCTCCGCCCCCAAACCTGCCATCCTGGGCGTCGCCCCAACAACCTCCAAACCGGGAGCCACCATCATCAAGACCATCCCCATGTCTGCTCTGCAGGGCGGGGCAGGTAACACACACACACACACACACACACACACACACACACACACACACACACACCCCCGCTGCCAGGCGGCCTGACAGGACAGTGTGTCCAGGAGGAAGCAGCCCCATCACCATCCTCACCACCAAGATGGCGACTCCAGGAAGCGCCGGTAAGATCCTCACCTCCATCCCCAAGATCTCCACCGCCGGCCAGCAGGGCCTCACACAGGTCAGCCACACACACACACACACACACACACACACACACTCACACACTCACACACTCACACACACACTCACTCTCACACACTCCCTGGGTGTCTGGGTCTTCAGGTGGTCCTGAAAGGAGGTCCAGGGACGGCAGGGACCATCCTCAGGACTGTCCCCATGAGCGGCGTCCGCCTGGTGTCCCCGGGGACCGCCGGCGCCAAGCCCACCGTCACCACGCTGGTCGTCAAGGGAACCACAGGTGAGCAGTGGCCAGGTGTCCCCACACACACCTGGCCCCTCCCAGGTGTGTCTGCTGGCCAGTGTTACAGGTGTGTGTGTGTGTGTGTGTGTGTGTGTGTGTGCAGGTGTGTCCAGTCTGGGGACAGTAACAGGAAGTGTTTCTGGCGGAGCCGCCTCAGCAGCCAGCGCCTCCCTGGCCACGCCCATCACCACACTGGCAACCATTGCCACGCTGGCTGGCCAGGTCGCCACGGCAACCAGTGCCGGTACCGGACCCAAACAGGTACTGGATCTGAGTCTCCACTGCTCCCGTCCTCCATCGGGTCCATCGAGCGGCGCTGCGGTTGTCCTGCCGAGGTGGCGGTTGCCGTGGCGATGTCAAGCAGGAGTTCTCTCCGCAGGTGACTCTGATCACGACGCCGAGCGGCGCCGAGGCCCAGCCGCTGGTCCAGGACCTGCCGGTCTCCTTCATGGCGTCTCCCACTTCAGAGGATCCTGGAGGAACCACGAGCACCGCCACCACCACCACGGCAGAGGGCGACGGAGGCGACGCCGCCACAGGTACGGCCGCCGCCGCCCGAGGCCGAGGCGCCGCCGCTGCTGCCGCCGGCGCTCTGGGTGACGATCAGCTGTTTGTACTCGCGCTGCAGTGACGCTGGTCTGCTCCAACCCCCCCTGCGAGACCCACGAGACCGGGACCACCAACACCACCACGGTGGCTTCGGCAAGCATTAACCCGGAGCTGCAGGTGAGCCCAGACCCGCCCCCCCCCCCAGGACCTCCTGGTATACAGGACCTCCTGGTCTACAGACACCACCCCCGCAGTGCAGTCCTCCCGCCACCGGGCGGAGCCCTCAGTTTTGTGTGTGACTCACACCGCCTCGTTTCTCCTCCACAGCTGAGTTCGAACCAGCCGCTGGCGCCCCCTGCTGTCAGTGTGAACGGAGCCAACGTCTGCTCCAACCCCCCCTGCGAGACCCACGAGACCGGGACCACCAACACCGCCACCCAGGCTGGAGCTGGGGGGGTCAGACAGGTCTGCTCCAACCCCCCCTGCGAGACCCACGAGACCGGGACCACCAACACCGCCACCCAGGCTGGAGCTGGGGGGGTCAGACAGGTCTGCTCCAACCCCCCCTGCGAGACCCACGAGACCGGGACCACCAACACCGCCACCACGGCCACAGGTAGGCAAACCTGGACCAGGAAGTCCTTCTCCAGCCTCCCGAGACTCACTTCCTGTTGCGTGTGCAGCTCAGCAGGGCGGAGACGGCCAGCAGGGAGACTCCACAGACCCCTCCTCTTCCTCCTCTGACCCCGCCTCCTCCACCGCTGCGGCCAATCAGAGCAGAGCTGTCACGACGGTGACGCAGGCCACGCCCACACCTGGACCTTCCATACCTGTGAGTGACGAATGGACGCACACACGCGTAACCGTGGGAACACCGTCGTCACCGACGCCGTGCTGTCTTGCAGGAGATCTCCTCATTGGTCGGAGACGACAGGTCAGACGCTTCAATGGTTGTCATGGCAGCCGAGGAGGGGGCGGAGCCTATGCAGACGGACAGCCAGTCAGTTGACGTCATGCCGTCAGCAGCTGCAGTGTTACAGGTTCACATGGAGGGCAGCGAGGCAGCAGCCCAGGTAGCCCACGCACACACACACACACACACACACACACACACACACACACACCCACCCCACCCACTCAGGCCTGATGGGGACGGCATTGATTCCCATCATTGTCCTTCAAGTCTTGCAGATCAAAGTGACTCAGCCATAAAGACTGATGGACTTAAAGAGCGGCTCTGCAGACGAAGCAGTGTGGGAAATTGAACCAGCAATCTGTGAGGCTCTTCCTGAGTCCTGACTGATGAATGAACCTGAGCTGTTGTGTCCCCGCCCTCAGATGGCGTCCTCCGACAGCGGCCTTCCTCAGGAGCTGATGTCCTCAGAAGGGGACGGCGGCGAGGCGGTTTCCGAGACGACCACCCTGATGGTGACGGGGCTGACCGCGGAGCAGCTGGCCGTTGCCGCGGCAACAGACGAAGCGGCGCAGCAGGCGACCATCCAGGCGGTCCTGCAGGCGGCGGGACAGCTGGGTGAGACGACCGGAGGCGGTGCCAGCTCCGTCCAACGCACAGCCCTGTCTCCGCAATGTTTCACATCAGTGTGTGTGTGTGTGTGTGTGTGTGTGTGTGTGTGTGTGTGTGTGTGTGTGTGTGTGTGTGTGTGTGTGTGTGCGCGCAGGCGATGACGGTGACGCCATGGATCAGTCCATCCCCATCGTCCTGACGCCGCAGGAGCTCGCCGCTCTGGTCCAGCAGCAGCAGCAGCTGCAGGAAACGCAGCAGCCTGAGCCTGAAGCTCAGCACAGCAGCATCCCCACAGGTACCGTACCGCCCCCTGGAGGCTGGAGGGGGAATGCTCTGTAGTCTGGTATAGGGGTGGGCGGTATACACGGTATAAACCGTATGTGAAAGAATCTGGCCCACGGTCGGGATTTTGGTCTCACTGTCCAACCGCGATAGCACATTACGTCCTCTGGGTGGCAGTAATGCAACTTTTTCGATGCCCCGTTCCCTGCAGAAGAAGTACACAACAACAGCGATGGCTGCTTCAGGGAGGCATAACACCGTACATTAACCTGTTAGTATCCTCCGAAACCTCCCTCTTTACCTGTGCAACACCTTGAAACCCTCTGATTCAGTGAACAACCTGAGCTGCAGCTCCTGCTGCCTTCAGGGACGCTTCGTAAAAGCAGCCTGCTGATGGACGCTACCGGTGCCTCAGTCAGCTGTTAGCTTAGCTGTTAGCCACTGACAAATGGGGATCAGTCAAAAAAAAAAAAAAAAGAATTGGCATGACGCCAAATCAAGTTGCCAACCCATCATGTATAATCTGGACTTGGTTTGGGTTCAAAGTAACTTGACTTCTGTTATTTAATAGTTTAAAAGCTACTTCCTGCTTCCATGCTTTCACCATGTGCTATGGTAACCATTGGTAACCATTAAGAAACTGTTATGCTTTAATTTATATATCAACTTATACCTTCTACCGTGTAAGGTTCAAGTTATACTGTGATATAAATTTTAGGCCGTATCGCCCACCCCTAGTCTGGTGTCGGAGGAGGAAGATGCTCTGGAGCTCCTGTCTCAGAAACTAACTGTGACCCAGTTGGGTGTTTCTCTCAGACGTCAGGAGGTTACCATGGTAACCGCCTGTGGGTAGAAGGGGAGGAGCCAGCGACAGGCTATGTGGTCTTGAGAGATCTTGTGTTGGGCTAGAATTGATGGGTTTTCCGTGCCCTCCCCTTCCATCTGTTTCCCAGAGGGCCTTGCTCCGGCAGACAGCCTCAACGACCCGGCGGCCGAGAGCAACGGCCACGAGCTGGCGGCGGCGGCGGCGGTGACCAGCGCCGTGGCGCGGCTGGCCAGCACGTTCGGCCCCGCGCCCACCGCGGGCCAGGTGAAGGTTCAGGCCCCCGGCCCCGCCCCCCCGACGGAGGTGACCAACGGGCTCATGGTGAGAGCCGCGCCGGAGACACACCCGCGCGGCGGTGGCGGCCTGACCGTGTGTGTGTGTTGCAGAAGCAGAGCGTCCGGGCCAAAGCGGCTTCGGAGAGTCGCTGGTTCGACGTCGGCATCGTGAAAGTCACCAACATGGTCGTCACGCATTACTACGTCCCCGACGACAACATGGCCGACGTAAGAGGCCGCTGTGACGGCTCGCCGTGTGTGTGTGTGTGTGTGTGTGTGTTCTCTTCTCTAACACCCCCCCCGGTGGGTGTGGCTGTGGCTGTAGGATGACTCGGGCGCGGTTCCGGACTACAGCCGGATGCAGCGGGTGGAGCTGCAGCCGGGGACGGCCTACAAGTTCCGCGTGGCGGGGATCAACATCTGCGGCCGCGGAACGTTCTCCGAGGTGTCGGCCTTCAAGACGTGTCTGCCCGGCTTCCCGGGCGCGCCCTGCGCCATCAAGATCAGCAAGGTGGGGGTGCGGGGGGCGGGGTCTCCCGTTGCGGACCCACCGGTTCTCGGGTTCTCATGGCTCTTCTGACCCCGCAGAACCCGGACGGGGCCCAGCTGACCTGGGAGCCGCCGGCCGTCACGTCGGGGAAGATCTCGGAGTACTCGGTGTACCTGGCAATCCGGTCCAGCCAGGCCACGCCCTCCTCGGCGTCGGGCCCCGCCCAGCTGGCCTTCATGAGGGTGTACTGCGGCGCCACGCCGGCCTGCCTGGTGCCGTCCTCCAGCCTGGCCAACGCCCACATCGACTACACCACCAAGCCCGCCGTCATCTTCCGCATCGCCGCCCGCAACCAGAAGGGCTACGGCCCGGCCACGCAAGTCCGGTGGCTGCAGGGTGAGGCCGGAACGGACCGGACTGGACTGGAATGGACTAGAACGGACTGAACCGGACTGGACTGGACTGGAACGGACTGAACCGGAACGGACCGGACTGGAACGGAACGGACCGGACTCGACTGAACTGGAACGGACTGACTTGCACTGGACTGGTCTGGAAAGGACCAGACCGGACCGGACCAGAATGGACTAGACTGTACCAGACTGGACCGGAAAGAACTGACCCGGACTGGAACTGAACGGAACGGATTGGACCGGACCAGATTGGGCTGGACTGTACTAGACTGGACCAGACTCGACTGTACTCGACTTGACTCCACCAGACCAGAACGGACCGGACCAGAGCGACAGAACGTCCCCAAACAGGACTTGACCCGTCTCACCACTGTCCTCTGTCTCCTGCAGAAACCAGTAAAGAAGCCAAACCAGCAGCGAAGAGACCTGGACCCTCTCCAGACCTGTAAGAGAGCAGCTCCAAGAACAGAACCCCATATGTCAAAACCCACTGAGAACCTGCAGAACCCCAGCCGAGAACTGGCAGAACCCCAGCTGAGAACCATTGGAGACCAGTAGAGACCAGCCGAGACCAGTAGAGACCAGCCGAGACCAGTAGAGACCAGCCGAGACCAGCCGAGACCAGCCGAGACCAGCTGAGGACCAGTAGAGACCAGCCGAGACCAGTAGAGACCAGCCGAGACCAGTAGAGACCAGCCGAGACCAGTAGAGACCAGCCGAGACCAGTAGAGACCAGCTGAGGACCAGTAGAGACCAGCTGAGGACCAGTAGAGACCAGCCGAGACCAGTAGAGACCAGCCGAGACCAGTAGAGACCAGCCGAGACCAGTAGAGACCAGCCGAGACCAGCTGAGGACCAGTAGAGACCAGCCGAGACCAGTAGAGACCAGCCGAGACCAGTAGAGACCAGCCGAGACCAGCTGAGGACCAGTAGAGACCAGCTGAGGACCAGTAGAGACCAGCTGAGGACCAGTAGAGACCAGCTGTTCTGAGCCTGGACTCCTCGCGTCGCTCCGTCCTCCCGCTGGACGGCTGCTGTAGACGTCCAGACGGGAGCGGTACCCGGCAGACAGCCATAGGTTCACACAGAGGCTGGAGCTTCCAGACGCCGGGAGCCGATGGCGGCTGGCGTCGCTGCGCGGCGGCCATCTTACGTAGGGGCCGCTGGCTCACTGTGGAGCAGGTACTGTTTAATTATCCACAGCTCGTTCAGTTTTCAACCGTTTTTTAAACTTATTGATTTGTTATAAACGCCAGACATGCAGTTGTTGCATATTTACAGATAATTATAACCATGGACTTTCATATTAAATTAAAAAAAGTAGATAGTAGAGCATTACCTGCCACAGCTGCACACAGTGAAATTAAATCGTCAGTGTTTGTTAAACATTTAATAGTTTGATATTTTATATTTCTAATTAATACATATATTAATTAAATTTCCCCCCTGTATAGGATTCGGTCCAGGTTACTCTGTAATGGTCCAAGTGGCTCAGACGTCTCCTTTACAGCCTCTTGTTTCTTTGCTAGCTAAAACCCGGCTGCATCCACACAAACCGCCGTTCAGACAAAACATGTTGTCACAAAATTATTATTGCTCTCATGGAAACCCATGTGACAACTGAAACTCCCGGACTGCAGCCTTGCAAAATGGCTGCAACAAACACAGCTATGCAGCGAAACTGCAGTGTAAACAGGTCTGCGCGGCCCGGATCGTAGCCACGGTGATGAGGTTTCAAATAAACCCAACCGTTTATAAATCTGTCAAGAATTCAGCGAGTTATTTGTTTTGTTTGTGTCGGTCGGTCACCTTCCATCCACCACTACAGAGGCTCCCCCTGTCTCATTGTGCAAGATGGCCGACCGGTGGCGCCGGCGGCAACAGTCCCATCAGCCATCTGGCCTTTCTATGTATATCTATGGACAGAGCGACGGACAGAACCTGAAGGGATCAGACCCAGGAGTTCCCAGCTGGTCTGGAACAGAGTGGACGAGGAACTCAAGCTCGTTGTCTGATTGGTTCTCCGGTTCTCCGGTTCTGAACTGGGTCCTCCCGTTCTGAACCGGCTTCTCCAGCCCACTCCTTCCTGTTCCAGCCTGACCCCGGCCTCTCAGCTGGGTTCTTCGGCGGCTTTAGACCGGTTCTGTCTTCTTGTTTGGACGCTGTTGGTTCTGTGGTCCTCGGGTTCTTCAGTCTGGAACGGTTGCAGGTTCTGCAGTGAGCGCCGAACGTTCCGGGTTTGTTTGATCTCATTGGAGCTTTTCTCTTCTGTCTTCAGCAAACCTGCTGGACCAAAGAAGTTCAGAACCGACCAATAGGAGGAGCCCGCTCCCCCCGAGGACTGTGATTGGCTGCCGTCTTAAGCTCCGCCCAGCCGCCGGCTGCCATGGTGAAGGGGCGGGGCTTCGGCGCACTAAAGACTTGTAGGATATTTGTACATGACCTTCAAACCCGTTTTGTTATGGCATTGTCATGGAGACAGCGAGGGGCGGAGCCAGAAGCATTTCACCCTGGATGGATCTAAATGAATCAGTTTGAGTTGAACGTTAGCCGTTAGCCGCCGTTTCTCTCCGGGATCCTGCTGCCGGCAGGGGGCGGAGCCTCAGCAGAGGAAGGGGCGGGCCTTAAACCAGCTCAGCTGTAAATTATTCGAGTAGCATCTTCAGTATTTTTTTTTTTTTGTCCTTTTTTTTTATAAACGACTGTAAGCAGAGATTTCTTCTTCTGTGGTTTCTGTTTCTTCTTCTGTTGTGGACGGAGCTCACTGATTGGTCAGTTGATCTCCAGATGTTTAATATTCTCTGGATCAATAAAGATTTTTAGAGCTGTTTTCTACTAACGTGTCGACTCCACTTCCTGTCCTCGTCCTGCTCCGTCTCACTTCCTGTCACTTCTTTAGACTCCGCCTCAGTCAGATTAAAATTGAGGTCTGTTCTTTTAATGAGCTCAGATTATTTCATCGGTTCTCTTCAGGTTGTTTCCTGTAAACACTGGGACTTCCTGTAAACACTGGGACTTCCTGTTTCTCAGAATATTTATGTTTCTCTTTCATCCTGTTTCTGTGGTTCGGTTCGGAGTTTTCTTCCTTCCATGGAGCGAACGGAAGCTGGAGTCAAATTCCCTGATTGTCATGAACGAACTGCCGATGAAGCTGATTCTGATTCGCTGACAATCAGAGTTGCTCAGTGGTCAGTGGCGCCTGTAGTCTGACTGTATCCTGACTATCACCTGGCTTTAGTCTGACTAACCCGGCTGTGACTGTAACCTGGCTGTAGTCTGACTGCAACTTCGTTGTAACCTGGCTGTATCCTGACTGTAGTCTGACTGTATCCTGACTAACCTGGTTGTAGTCTGACTGTAGCCTGACTGGAAACCCAATGTAAATAGTTTAGAATTTAGAAGTGAATTGAACCGGAATGGCAGAAAGCCGCCTCCTCTGAGCCTGGTTCTTCAGGGTTCTCCTCTGAGCCTGGTTCTTCAGGGTTCTCCTCTGGGCCTGGTTCTTCAGGGTTCTCCTCTGGGCCTGGTTGTGCAGGTTTGTCCTCTGGGCCTGGTTCTGCAGGTTTGTCCTCTGGGCCTGGTTGTGCAGGTTTGTCCTCTGGGCCTGGTTCTGCAGGTTTGTCCTCTGGGCCTGGTTCTGCAGGGTTCTGCAGGGTTCTGTCTCCTGCTGATCGTTGCTCTGGTCTGGAGAAGACTGTTGTAATCGGCGCTTTATAAATAAAGCTGAATTGAATTGATTCTAATTAGAACTAAATTCAGATGTGAATGAAAATTAGTTTGACTGTAATCTGGTTTTAATCCGCCAGGGGCGTGGGTGATCGACTGCATTGTGACTACAGTCATGTCTGACTGTAGTCTGACTGTTCAGGATCATCCGATCATCAGATGGTAGTCTCTTCAACCTTGCTCGGCTACGAGCTGCCACTAAAACAAAACTGATCTGTGTGAGAGAACTGCTCTATGCCGACGACTCTGCCTTGGTTGCTACAAATCTACAAGAGATTACCAACCTATTTGTTAAAGCAGCAACATGCTTTGGCTTACGAATAAATGCCTCCAAAACTGAGCTTCTGTACCAACCACCACCGCACCAGCAGCCTGAACGGTGTGGCCTTGAAAACAACGGCCACTTTCACCTACCGAGGGAGCACAGTCACCAACAAGAACTCGTCTGATGCTGATTGACCGAAGAACTCAAGCTGCCTGTGAGGCTTTTGGGTCACTGCAGCAGCGACTCTGGTCCCGACACGACATCAAGCTCTGTACGAAGATCAAAATCTACAATACAGCTGTATTGCTTCACTTCTGTACGGCACGGAAGCCATGATCCTCTACCGCCGACACATCAGACAACTAACACGTGTGCAACTTCGCCACATGGCCACATCGTGCACATTAAGTGGCAAGACCGTGTCCCAGATGTCAAATTACTAGAGCGAGCGGGAGTGGTGAGTGTAGAAGCTTTGTTGGCTGCAGCTCAGCTACGCTGGGCTGGACTTGTCTCCAGGATGCCTGATGACCGCCTCCCCAAACAAGTGTTCTACAGCGAGCTGCAGCACGGGAAACGTAAGGTGGCGTCAGACCTTCGGTATAAAGATGTCCTTAAGGGTCACATGAAATCTGTCCAGACTGACAGCGACACTTGGGAGCAGCAAGCCTCAGACCGGTCCGACTGGCGTGTTGTTCTGCACCAAACCATCAAAAGTGTCAAACAGAAAAGAAGAACTGATTCTCTGTCCGCTCATGATCGCCGTCACACTGTTGTAAGTGCCAGAGATTTCACCTGAGGCAAATGTGGGCGACCATGTAGATCGAGAGCCGCTCTGATGGCTCACCTACGTGCATGCAAGAGACAAACCACACCCAACATTCAAACACCGCTCCGCCTCTCTGGTCCTCATCGAAATCGGTGGACTGCCGAAGAGGAAGTTCGGGATCATCCAGGTGTGACTTGATGTGGTTTGACTCCAGTCTGGTTCTTCTTCATTTCCCTCTCGTCTCTGATTTGACTGATCTGCTGTCTATTTGGGGCTTCGATCTGAGGAGGATCCTGTTGGTTCGGAACTCCGGATCCACTGATTGATCAGCAGTGATCCACACAGGAAAAAAACAAACAAACCAAAAAAATACCCTGGAAGAAGAAACGATCACATTCCAGACGATTCCAGTGACAACCACAAGGAGGCGGCAACGCACAACTCAGTCGCTCTTTCTCTCTCTCTCTCTCTCTCTCTCTCTCTCTCTCTCTCTCTCTCTCTCTCTCTCTCTCTCTCTCTCTATCTCTCTCTCTCACACACACACACACACACGCGCTCACACTCAAACATCTTCAGGTTGTTGGGGAGGAGATGCGCGCGCCCAGCAGGGCGTGTGCGTACGCGTGCCCGCGGCGTGTTGCTGGCCTCGTGAGCGCGCCTCGCGCTGCTGTTTTCACGGGTGCGCTGCGGAGGAGGAGGAGGAGGATGAAGAGCGGCTCCGATCGCCGCATCGATCCCGCGTGATCGATCCCGTCTGCAGCCGCGGCCGCGCGCTCACGAGGCAAGCGTGAACCCGCAGCGGACCTTTTTTTTTTTTTTCCTGTCTCTTCCTTCCTGGACCAATCAGCGATCAGCGCATCGATCCGGAGCTCCGCACCGGGAGACAATCACCGGGAGCGCGCACAGCGGGGACCCGCACACCGGGAGCCGGGGGAGGATGTGACGGAGGAGCCGCTGGGCCGCGCGCCGCAGGTGATCCAGGTGAGGACAACACGCGCGCGCGCACACACACACACGCGCGTGCAGCAGAGGTGTGAGGCGCAGCTTGTTGCTCTGAGGAAGAGTTTTTACTCAAACGGTAAAAAATATCTGGAGGCGGAGCCGCTGCGGGGGGGGGGGGGGGGGGGGGGATTGTTGTTGTTGCTGCGGCTGTGCACGGCTGTGCACGGCCCACCCTGCGCCACGTGCTGTTGCTTATTGTTGTTGCTGCTGCTGCTGTTTTTGCTGCTGCTCTTGTTGTTGTTGCTGTTGTTATTTGTTGTTGTTGTTGTTTGTTGTTATTTGTTGTTGTTGTTGTTTGTTGTTTTGTTGTTGTTGCTCTGCAGCTTCTTCACCTGCAGGATGTTCTGGTTCTTCAGATTAAATTATTTTAAACTTCTGGAAAGTTCAGCGTTTCCATGGAAACAGAGACAGAGAACCATGAAGTTCTCCTGTCAAGAAGCCAAACACACACACACACACACACACACACACACACACACAGAGGACTCTGTTCCCCACCCATCAGGTTCTCCGTGTTCTCCCTGCTTCGACACACCGGAGGCTCCGTCACCGAGTCCAGCAGGTCTGATCAGGAGAGACTCGTTGCATTCAGGTGTGAGAACCTGGAGAACCAGGAGAACCAGGAGAACCTGGAGAACCAGGAGAACCAGGAGAACCTGGAGAACCTGGAGAACCAGGAGAACCTGGAGAACCAGGAGAACCAGGAGAACCTGGAGAACCAGGAGAACCTGGAGAACCAGGAGAACCAGGAGAACCTGGAGAACCTGGAGAACCAGGAGAACCAGGAGAACCTGGAGAACCAGGAGAACCTGGAGAACCAGGAGAACCAGGAGAACCTGGAGAACCAGGAGAACCTGGAGAACCAGGAGAACCAGGAGAACCTGGAGAACCTGGAGAACCAGGAGAACCTGGAGAACCAGGAGAACCTGGAGAACCTGGAGAACCTGGAGAACCAGGAGAACCTGGAGAACCAGGAGAACCAGGAGAACCTGGAGAACCAGGAGAACCAGGAGAACCTGGAGAACCAGGAGAACCAGGAGAACCAGGAGAACCTGGAGAACCAGGAGAACCTGGAGAACCAGGAGAACCTGGAGAACCAGGAGAACCTGGAGAACCTGGAGAACCTGGAGAACCTGGAGAACCAGGAGAACCTGGAGAACCAGGAGAACCTGGAGAACCTGGAGAACCTGGAGAACCTGGAGAACCGGAAGAACCAGGAGAACCTGGAGAACCGTGCAGCAGAACATCAGTCCTGGTGCTGAAGAGTCGCTGAGCTTTCAGGTTTAATCAGATTACTTGAATCAGATTAGTTTAATCAGATCAGTTTGATCTGCAGGTTTTTCTCACGGCGTGAAGCTGCTGCTCTTCGTCACCTGACAGGAAGTCTGCAGCAGACAGGAAGTGGCCTTTCACAATAAGAGCGGTGTGAGCGAGCTCGTCTGCTCAGGTTAACGTCAGCTCCTGA
>NC_043764.1:1203074-1230090 GCF_902148845.1 Salarias fasciatus | reverse complement strand
GCCGTCTGAAACGGCGTGGAGGCCCGGGAGGCGCCGGAGGTGCAGGAGGCGCGGCCCGTCGCAGTAGTAACAGCTCAGACGGCCTGCTGGACCCCGAGGCCCCCCCGGAGGGAGGAGGCGTGGCTGAACGGGGCGCGGGGTCCAGAGGGGGGTTCTGGAGCTGCGAGGCGGAGGCGAGGCTGAGGGCGGGCGGCGGCGGCGGGCGGCGAGGGGGGCGGGGCGGCGCGGCGTACGGCGAGCTGCTGCCGGACTCGGTCTGGGGGAAGCGCCAGCAGGCGCCGCCCGGCCCGGCCAATCGCGTCGCAGCAGCAGCTGCTCTACAACGGCCACTCCTCCGCCTCCTCCAACCAGCAGCCCTCGTCCGGAGCCCCGCCCACCTACCGCCCCCACGCCGACCAGCGGCGGGTCAAGGTGACCGCACCAAGTCCTGCGGCCCCTTCCCTGCCGGCGCAGCAGGGCCAGAACCAGACCCACAACCCCCCCTCTGCCCGCCATCCAGCCGGACCCCCCCCCACCTGCTGCCGCCCCGGCCCCCACAGCCGCCCCCCGGCCAGGACGCCCAGCTGGAGGACGCCACCCGGAGCCTCCACAAGGCGCTGGCCCTGGAAGGTGAGCCGGCTCGGACCAGTTCAGACTCCGGGGGTCCGGGTCTGGGTTGTTCTGGCTTTAAGCTTGAAGTCACTTCTGATCTGGTTTCACTGGGTTCTGCAGGCTTAGAACCAGTGATCCGCTGGCTCCTCACCTGTTTCTGTGGTAGATCAGACTGGGCTCAGGACCGGTTTGGACTGGGTCTTGTTGGCCGCTCCCCCCTGGCCTGCCACCTCACCCTGGGGTGGGGTTGAGTACCCCTCATGGTCCCAGGAGCTGTGTTGTCGGGGTCGGGGGCTTTATGCCCCTGGTAAGGTCTCCCATGGCAAACAGGTCCTGGGTTCTGGTTCAGACTAAGGACAGGTCAACAGCCCCTATGAGACAGATTAAATCCAGGACTGTGACATCGCCCAGTACTGCGCCGCTGGGACACCCTGGAGCCGGGCCCCCTCCTGGAGCCGGGCCCCCTCCTGGAGCCGGGCCCCCTCCTGGAGCCGGGCCCCCTCTGGAGCCGGGCCTGGGGGTGGGACTTTGGCCCTGGGGCCCGGCCGGGCTCAGTCCAAAGGGACGATGTGGGCCCGACTTCTAGTGGACCCACGACCACCCAGGGAACCGTTGGGGGGCCGGGTGCAAGGTGGATGGATGGATGGATGCAACCATCCATCCATCCACCCTGCACCCTGCCCCTACGGTTCCTGGGCCGTCACGGTCCTGGATTTAATCGGGCTCATAGGGGCTGTTGACCTGTCTTTAGTCTGGACCAGAACCCTAGCCTGGCCCTCCAGACGGTCTCTCCATGCTCAGGGCTTCATGGGGAAACAGTCTGGTACCGCGCCAACTGAATCTGACTTCTGCCGGCAAACTTCTGCCGGGCCAATTGCAGCCCTCGAGAGGCGGGAGTTAGCGATGCGTCATATTATCCCCCCTCAAAACAATCATGGTGGCGGCCGCAACACAGCGAGGCTTCACCACGGCTCTGTCTGAAGTTTTGAACGAACTGAATTTGGCTCTGAAACCACAGCAGGAATCTGCTCTGGAGGATTTTCTTTAACCCCCAAATTCCACCGGACGCCAAGGCGCCGCGCTGCGTCCCAGAAGCGCCGGTGTTGCAACGGATCACCAGAACGGAGGCGCGCACCACGGCGCTGGTGATTCGCTTCAGGTCGCCGCTTCTAAATGGCGCGGCGCTGCACTGCCGGTGTGCGTAGACTTCAGGAACAAGACGCGACGCGTCGCTTAAGCATCCGGTGGAATTTGGGGGTAAAACAGACGTAAAACTCCACGCCATGATCCCATGTCTTGGACTACAAAACGACTACAATGGAGCGCTGCGTACGTCGCGTTGTCGTTGCGTCACAGCCTTGTTTCTTGGATTGGTTCTCTCCGCTCAATAGTCCCGCCTCTCATCAGCCTGTTTGAAATGAAGCCCCAACGGAACCGTGCCAGACTGTCTTTATATGAGTGGAACACATAAAGTCAGTCTGGCATGCCAGGCTACCAGAACCCAGGACCTGTTTGCCATGGGAGACCCTACCAGGGGCATAAAGCCCCCGACCCCGACCCCGACCCTGACCCCGACAACATAGCTCCTGGGACCATGAGGGCGCTCAACCCCCCTCCCAGGGTGAGGTGGCAGGCCAGGGGAGAGGCCGGCCAGGGGGGGAGAGGCCACAAGACCCCAGTCCAAACCGGTCTGAGCCCAGTCTAATGGATGGATGGTTGGATGGATGGACGGATGGATGGATGGGTGGGTCTTGTGGGGGCCATGTCGGTCCTGTTCTCGGGGTTCTGTGGTTCTTCAGTCATGTGACGTGTGATTGGCAGGTCTGAGGGACTGGTACCTGAGGAACACCTTAGGCCCCTCCCACCAGAATCAGGCCAATGCAAAGGCCGCCCCAGGTGCCGCCATTTCCACTGCGGCCGCCATGAATGGAGGGGTGAAGGGGGGTGTGGCCGGAGGGGGCGGGGCTCTGCAGCGCCGACGCACCACCCATGGCGCCATTCCGCAGCCGACCTACCAGACGGAGGCGGGTCCTCGACACCCTGCCCCCCGTCACAAGCAGACGCTGCCCCACTCAGCCACGTTCCACGGACACCCGCTGAATGGCAGGTACGACGCCTCCGAGACCCACAATGCACCTGGCGCCGCCCACAGGGCTACGTTCTGCCTGAAGTGAACCTGAATGCACCTGCGTTTCAGATCCGTGGACGGCCACCTGTACCCGGACCCCTCCCCCTCCCGGACCCAGGAAGTCCCTATCAGAGACCCCCTGGCAGACCAGCCGTCTCCGGGAACGCTGGTCTGATTCCCGCACCAGTCAGGACACCGGAGCGCCACCCGGCGCTGAGGCGGACCAATCCCAGCCAGCGCCAGCAGCAGCCACACCCCTTCAGGTTCCCGCAGCCAGAAGCCCTGCCCACCGTGCCCTGTGGGGGGGCACAGAACGGCCTGCTGTGGTCCAGGTGAACCAGGCCCTCCAGGTCCTGGACCCTCCGCTCTGCCGGTCGCTTCTATCAGGGAAAGAGAAAGAGTCAGCGTCTGGTTTCCTCCTCCAGGACCCCGGTCCCCCGTCCCCCGGTCCCCGGGACCAGAACGTCAGGAACAACTCATGTAGAACCGTACTGCCATCCTCAGAACCCCGCGGTCCATTCATCTGAAGCCGGACCTCTCAGATCCTCTCCGAACCGGTTCCTCTGCAGGCGTGACGGGAAACCAGAGGTTCACCTCCTGACTTCCTGTCTGGACCAGAACCGTCTGGTCTTCTGGCTCTCTGGCTCCAGTTCTCACCAGTCTGGCTCCAGCAGATCCGTGAGACCGCCGGACCCGCCAGTTACCCAGGACTGCCAGGAAGCAGCTGAGGACTCAGCAGCTGCGGAAACAGCGGGAGACGGTCACATGACAGCGGACCGACCAATAAACATGCAGCCACCAGCCCAGCCTTGAGGCCACGGCCACCAATCAACAATCAATCAATCAATCAATCAATCAACAAACCAACCAATCAATCAGAAACCAACTAACCACCAATAAACCTTTGAAAAGCAATCAATAACAACCAACCCACCAATAACATGAAACCAGCCAGCCTGCTGATAAACCAATAATTAAATTAGCTAACCAACCAACCAAGCAACCAATCAACCAACCACTCAATCAATCAATCAATCAACCAACCAATCAACCAACCAACCACTCAATCAATCAATCAATCAATCAATCAATCAACCAACCAACCAACCAATCAATCAACCAACCAACCACTCAATCAATCAATCAATCAATCAATCAATCAACCAACCACCCAACCAACCAATGAATCAATCAAACAATCAACCAATCAACCAACCAACCAATCAACCAACCAACCAACCAACCAATCAATGATCTTCAGATCTTCTTTTGAAGAATTGTAAGAAAAGCAGAACGACAGAACGGAGGAGACTGCAGAGAGGAACGTTCTACGTTCTGACGGGATTTCTCAGGTGACCGCAGAACCAGACCTGGAACCAGAATCAGTGGTCCGGTCTGAGCTGGTGGACTGGCTGGACTTTGCTCAGACAATCAGACTCTGGGAGGAGGAGGAAGAGGAGGAGGAGGAAGATGCTCTATATCACCAGCTTCTCGCAGCTCATCAGCAGTTTTCCGGGTCAGACCAGAACCTCAGGTCAGGTGACTTGTTGGCCCCTCAGGTGAGTCCAGACCGGATTCTCACCGTCTGCACTAAAGTCCAAACGCTGCTTCTGACCCCCGACCGTACGCCGTGTTCAAGTCCCGGAAGCTGCTCCAGTTTTTACTGTTTCCACTGATGGAGCCCTGAAAGTGTCCAGCTAGCCAGACCTGGAACCACATCCAGGACCACATCCAGGACCACGTCCAGGACCACGTCCAGGACCACATCCAGGACCATGTCCAGGACCACGTCCAGGGCCCAGGAGCTGGAACCAGCACAGATCCAGGTTTCAGAGCCGGAGCAGAAGCTCTGGATCAGGTTCTAGAGAGGATCCTGTCTCGTCTTCACCTTCATGAATGAACTCCAGATGTTCTGTCTGAGAAACACCAGCCCGGTCCTGCTGGGCTGCTCAGGGCTCCAGATCCAGGTCCAGTCCAGAGCCTGGTACTGGGCCAGGCCCTGAACCAGGTCCAGTCTGAAGCAATAACTTTCAGGATTCTAAGAAGCGTTGCTGCGACAATCAGATGCCGCCGGTCTCGTTTGGACCGCTGATCGGCCGGATTGACCCGGTTCTGTTTTTTGTGATCCGGTTTTGTAAAATTGAATGAAAGTGGTTTTGACCCGGTTTGTGGATCTGGATCAGGTCCGCCCGTCTGTCTGCTTCGTGTTTGAAACCAGCCGGACCTCCAGTTCCTGAGCGGCGCCGCGGTTCCGGGTCCTCATGAGGCGGTTCTCGGGCCCACCTTCAGGATTTGTTCCGGGTTCGGAGGCTTGTTTGGACCCGGTCTGGTCATGTGACCCCAGCCTCAGAACCGCCGCCCTCACGCTCACACCAAAGCAGAACGACTTCAGAAACCACGAAAAACTCAAGAGTGCTGCATCGACTCACGATCCTGCAGTACTGAAGTACTGATGTTATTACTGCAGTACTGATGTTATTACTGCAGTACTGAGCTGTTTTACTTCAGTACTAAGCTGTTTTTACTGTATTACTGAGCTGTAAAACTGCAGTATTGAGCTTATTACTGCAGTACTGAGCTGTTTTACTTCAGTAGGAAGCTGTTTTACTGTATTATTGAGCTGTAAAACTGCAGTATTGAGCTGTAACACTGCAGTATTGAGCTGTAACACTGCAGTACTGAGCTGTAAAACTGCATTCTTGAACTGTAACACTACAGTACTGAGCTTATTACTGCAGTACTGAGCCGTAAAATTGTAGCACTGAACTTTAAAACCATAATACTGACCTGTATTACTGCCGTACTGAGCTGTAAAACTGTATTACTGAGCTGTATTGCTGCAGTACTAAGCTGTTTTACTGCAGTACAAAGTTGTTTTACTGCAGTACTGAACTATTTTACTGCAGTAATAGGCTGTCTTACTGCAGTACTGAGCTGTTTTACTGCAGTGCTGAGCTGTAACACTATTACTGAGCTGTGTTACTGCAGTAATGGGCAGTGTTACTGCAGTACTGAGCTGTGTTACTGCAGTAATGGGCTGTGTTACTGCAGTACTGAGCTGTATTACTGCAGTACCAGGCTGTGTTCCTGCAGTACTGAGCTGTGTTACTTCAGTAATGGGCTGTGTTACTGCAGTACCAGGTTGTGTTACTGCAGTACTGAGCTGTGTTACTGCAGTAAAGGGCTGTGTTACTGCAGTACCAGGCTGTGTTACTGCAGTACTGAGCTGTGTTACTGCAGTAAAGGGCTGTGTTACTGCAGTACCAGATTGTGTTACTGCAGTAATGGGCTGTGTTACTGCAGTACTGAGCTGTATTACTGCAGTACCAGGTTGTGTCATTGCAGTAATGGGCTGTGTTCCTGCAGTACTGAGCTGTGTTACTGCAGTAATGCGCTGTGTTACTGCAGTACCAGGCTGTGTTACTGCAGTACCAGATTGTGTTACTGCAGTAATGGGCTGTGTTACTGCAGTACTGAGCTGTGTTACTGCAGTAATGGGCTGTGTTACTGCAGTACTGAGCTGTATTACTGCAGTACCAGGCTGTGTTACTGCAGTACCAGGCTGTGTCATTGCAGTAATGTGCTGTGTTACTGCAGTACTGAGCTGTGTTACTGCAGTACCAGGCTGTGTCATTGCAGTACCAGATTGTGTTACTGCAGTACTGAGCTGTGTTACTGCAGTAACGGGCTGTAACAGTGATTGTTCTCCTGCTGGAGTCAGTAATCTTTCGGAGGTCCCTGCTGCTGCTGCTCTGCGTCCCCCTTCAGGTCCAGAACCAGCTGTTGCCCAGCTGTGATGCATTCAGGTGCACTGTGTACAGTCACGTGGTTTTTTAATCAGCCGTTTGTACTTTTTCACTCTGGACTCGTTCATGTTGGAAATGAAGCTTTGTGTAAATAAAGTTTGAGGCTGTCCGAAGACTCTTTTTAATAAAGTTTTCTCTCACTGCTTCCCAGAGCGTTTTTCTTCAGCGGTGATTTGTTCCTTCAGATCCGTGATATTAGTTCGTATGTTTTATAATCTTTTGTTTTTGCCAGTCTGGAGAACACGGTGACTCACTGCCGGGTGGGAAACGGGAGTTGGGAATTCTTGCAGACGGAGTCGCGTCATAGGTCATGTGACCGCCCATAGCAACCGTCCACATTTAGCTCAAGGGGGAAAACAACAGCTTCCCGCAGTTCACTGTGCCTTGCGCGTTGTGGTTTTAGGTGTTATTGTCGTGTAATTTTACATTTGTTCAGTGCGTGGAAGGTCTTGTCGGCTATAGATGGCCCACACATACTACGACGAGCTTTTTGGGGATATTTTGGCCAGCTATAGGACAAAATTTGACATTGTGGGTGTAAAAGTGCCCCTTCAGACTCCCTGCTGACGAGTAGATGACGGTATGTGGGATTTTTAACCCGAGATGCGGGTTAAACCGGAACACAGTCCTGGAAGCGGCGGTGCTTTCCGGTCTTTTCGCTCCTCTGTGGGTCTCAGAAGCTCGAACGGTCTGAACGTTCAGACAGGCTGGGGGGCTTCCAGGTAGGGGGGTCGTTTTCCAGAGCGAGGTTCTCCTTCTTCCAGAAATAAAGATTTTAGAAAGAAGTAAAACTGGACAAGTAAAGCTGCCTGCGTGATGACGTCACAGCTAATGCAGGAAGTAGAGGCTCTCTGAGCTAAACGGTACTAACCCCAACCCGAGACGCGGGTTAAACTCCAGTAAACTCTGTTTGTGGCAGCGGACTGATGCTAACGGCGATGCTAAAGGCTAGCTGGGCTCGTGAGCGGGGGACGGGCGAGGAAACACGAAACAGAAGTAAAGAAGAAGAAGCGGAGCAGGGTGAAGGACGCGGGAGAGGAAGCAGCACGTGACAGGATTGGGACGCGGCCCGCCTCCTGCAGGTAAACAGGCTGAACTTTCTGCCCCGCTCGCGACACAGATGCCCCCCGAGGGGGCAAATAACTGAGTGAAAGTTCAGCCGCCGGTGCAGGAATGCGGCCGCTGCTCGTGAGCCGGTCCCGGTCTCAGCGCGGAGCGGAACAGCGGATTAAAGCGGAGGAAGCCGGAGCTCTTCTCAAGTTCCTCATGAGAGACGCTGCAAAGTTCCTGTTAGCCGTTAGCTGCTGCTAGCAGCCCGCCGCCGGGAAGACCGGTCCCCGGTCCCCGGTCCCCGGGAGCAGGTCCCGCCGCTGGAGCCCGGAAGCTGCTCCGTGGTTCCTGGACAGCCGCAGCTCACGAGCCCTCACACTCCCGGGTCGGTGATCAACAGGTCCGAGGACCGGACCGGACCGGAGCCTCTACCGGCCGGGACGAGGACCGGAGGACAGACAGGAGGACAGACAGGAGGACAGACAGGAGGACCACCCATAATCATCAGTAAATTGACTCATCGATCATTGAACAGGTGAGAGCAGATTAACAACTAATCACAGACTTCACAACACCACACACACACACACACACACACACACACACACACACACCACACACACAACCGGTCCACTGGAGCAGTTCGGTTTTGGTGACTGCTCAAGGGCACTGTGACATGCGGACAGATGGAACCTGCCACCAAGTTTCTCCAGCAGAGCCACGTGACTCTGTTCCCTCTGGACACTGTCCCCGGTCTGTCCTCTGTCTGTCCCCGGTCTGTCCCCGGTCTCTCTCTCTCTCTCTGTCCCCGGTCTGTCTCTCTGTCTGTCCCCGGTCTGTCTCTCTGTCTGTCCCCGGTCTCTCTCTCTCTCTGTCCCCGGTCTCTCTCTCTCTCTGTCCCCGATCTCTCTCTCTGTCTGTCCCCGGTCTGTCTCTCTGTCCTCACGTCACATGGAGACGTCCCTGCGGTCGTCCAGCAGCGGTTCCGTCCTGCTGTGATGTGAGACATGTCTCCGTCCAGCCGCTGTCCTCACTCGTCTCACGTCTTCTAGAGAGAATCTTTACTGTTGTCCAGTTCCAGTGAGACGCCTCGGTCCTCAGAGACGTCCAGCAGCAGCATCAGGAGAGCCTTCAGTCAGAGCAGAGAGGTCAGAGGTCAGAGGTCAGAGGTGTGGCCATCGAGTTGCAGAAGAAGTGCCAGGATGGAGGGATCCAGACCTCTACCTGGACCAGGGAGTCCAGGGACAGGGTCTGGATCTGGTCCTGGCTGCAGCTGGAACCAGTGAAGGACCGGAACAGGAGGACTGAGGACGGACCAGAGACTCTGGGACTGAGAGGACAGCTGTCTCACCTGAACCTGACTGAGGGTCCAGCAGGTCCAGCACGGGTCCAGCAGGTCAGCAAGGTCCAGCAGGTCCAGCAGGTCCAGCAGGTCCAGCAGCAGGTCCTGCAGGTCTAGCACGGTCCAGCAGGGTCCAGCAGGTCCAGCAGGTCCAGCAGGGTCCAGCAGCAGGTCCTGCAGGTCCAGCAGGGTCCAGCAGGGTCCAGCAGCAGGTCCAGCAGGTCCCGCAGCAGGTCCTGCAGGTCCTGCAGGTCCAGCAGGGTCCAGCAGGTCCAGCAGCAGGTCCTGCAGGGCTAGCACAGTCCAGCAGGTCCAGCAGGTCCAGCAGGTCCAGCAGCAGTCCTGCAGGGCTAGCACAGTCCAGCAGGTCCAGCAGGGTCCAGCAGGTCCAGCAGCAGGTCCTGCAGGGCTAGCACAGTCCAGCAGGTCCAGCAGGTCCAGCAGCAGGTCCTGCAGGTCTAGCACAATCCAGCAGGGTCCAGCAGGTCTAGCAGCAGGTCTGCAGGTCCAGCAGGTCCAGCAGGGTCCAGCAGGGTCCAGCAGGGTCCAGCAGGGTCCAGCAGCAGGTCCAGCAGGGTCCAGCAGGGTCCAGCAGAAGGTCCTGCAGGTCCAGCAGGTCCAGCAGGGTCCAGAGACTGGGTGAAGTCCTGAGCCTCCAGGATTTGACAGGACTGGTTAAAAGAGAGACAGCCTGGAGTCTTCAGCCTGGACCGGGTCCAGAGGACGGTTTTGAGCAGTGGGGGGCGGGGGGACAATGCTGGTCTCCAGGGAGGAAGAGACAAGGTGAGACTGCAGGTCTGACTGTGGACCAGATGGTCTGCAGGGTCCTGGAGGATTTTGGATCCAGAGGACAGGTTATAGGTTTTGAGCCCAGAAGAAGTCTGGAGACCTGGTCCTGGTACTGGACTGGTCTGGCTGCTCAGTGGACGGCTGAGCAGCTGGACGAGGACGCAGAGACTGAAACCCAGAAACAGGTTCTGGACTCAGGGGCGGCTCAGATCTGGTTCTGGTAGAAGCAGGAGGGAAAGGAAGCGAGGTTCTGGTTGGATGAGGACCAGTCAGTGGGTCTGGGTTTAGTCCAGGCTCTGCTACTGAGTCCAGGTCTCAGAGCCGTTGGACTGGGTGGCCACCAGGGGACAGAGAGGACCAGGGAGGACCAGAGAGGACCAGAGAGGACCAGGGAGGACCAGAGAGGACCAGCGAGGACCAAGGAGACCAGAGAGGGACCAGGGAGGACCAAGGAGACAGAGAGGACCAGGGAGGACCAGAGGGGACAGGAAGTGGTGAGACGTTGTGAGGGACGGCGGGACGGAGACTCGGTGTGGAGTCCAGGACCTGGTTGATGGGTGTAGTGGACCGACGGTCTCAGCTGGTCCCTGAACCTGGACTGTGATGTGAGGACCAGCCGCTGATAACGAGTACCAGTACTTCATCTCCAGTACCAGCGATACCGATACTCCTGCTGATACATAAATTAAAACGCTGCCGTGACGGAACGTTTCTGAAAATGACTTTTATTAGTCGCAGCAGCGCTCCGCCGCGGCGCTTCGGTCCAGAACAGCCGTCTGAAAAATAAAACAAACGACTCTGAGTTTTTACTTTTCAAAGGAACTTATCTAACGGTGAATAAATGAACTGAGGTGCAGGATATAAACAGTTTCCTCTCAGTTTTACATGAACTACCATTTTCAAATGTGCTCATTTTAATGATTTTTTTATCAACTGAAGTCAAAGATAGAACAACCCCGGAGTTTCAGAGCTGCTGCTGTTCTCTGTTCTCTGTGTTCTCTGTTCTCTGTGCTGCTCTCAGATCGCTGCTCCTCGGTTTCTCGGTCTTCTGCAGAGTTTGCTGTCGAGTTGCTGCAGGAGTTTCTTTTTCCAGCTCAACAGCGTCGGCCTCTCGTCAGCCTCTGGTCGGCCTCTCGTCTGCCTATGGTCGGCTCTCGTCGGCCCTCTCGTCGGCCTCTCGTAAGCCTCTCGTCAGCCTCTTGTCGGCCTCTCGTCGGACTCTCGTCGGCCTCTCGTCAGCCTCTGGTCGGACTCTCGTCGGACTCTGGTCAGACTCTCGTCAGTCTCTCGTCGGCCCTCTCGTCTGCCTTGGTCGGCCTCTCGTATGCCTCTCGTCAGCCTATGGGTCGGACTCTCGTATGACTGTCGTCGACCTCGGTCGGACTCTCGTCGGGACTCTGTCAGACTCTCGTCAGCCCTCGTCAGACTCTCGTCGGCCTCTGGTCGGACTCTCGGTCAGACTCTCGTCGGCCTCTGTCGGCCTCTCGTCGGCCTCTCGTCAGCCTCTGGTCGGCCTCTCGTCGGACCTCTCGTCGGCTCTCGTCCAGCCCTCTGGTCGGACTCTCGTCGGACTCTGGTCAGACTCTCGTCAGTCTCTCGTCTGCCTCTCGTCAGCCTCTGGTCAGACTCTCGTCTGCCTCTCGTCGGCCTCTGGTCAGACTCTCGTCTGCCTCTCGTCGGCCTCTCGTCTGCCTCTCGTCGGCCTCTCGTCAGACTCTCGTCAGCCTCTGGTCGGACTCTCGTCAGCCTCTCGTCTGCCTCTTGTCGGCCTCTCGTCGGCCTCTCGTCGGCCTCTGGTCGGACTCTCGTCGGCCTCTGGTCGGCCTCTGGTCGGCCTCGGTCGGCCTCGGTCGGCCTCTGGTCGGACTCTCGTCAGCCTCTCGTCTGCCTCTCGTCTGCCTATCGCGGCTCTCGTCGGCCTCTCGTCGGCCTCTCGTCCCTCTGGTCGGACTCTGGTCGGCATCTGGTCGGCTCGGTCGGCCTCTGGTCGGCTCTCGTCGGCCTCTCGTCGGCCTATCGTCGGCCTCTCGTCGGCCTCTGGTCGGACTCTCGTTGACCTCTCGTCAGCTCTCGTGAGCTCGTCGACCTCTCGTCAGCCTCTCGTCTGCTCTCGTCGACATCTGTCAGCCTCTCGTCAGCTCTCGTCAGCCTCTCGTCTGCCTCTGTCTGCCTCTCGTCTGCCTCTCGTCGGCCTCTCGTCAGACTCTCGTCAGCCTCTGGTCAGACTCTCGTCTGCCTCCGTCGGCCTCTCGTCAGACTCTCGTCAGCTCTGGTCGGACTCTCGTCAGCCTCTCGTCTGCCTCTCTGTCGGCCTCTTGTCGGCCTCTCGTCAGCCTCTGGTCGGACTCTCGTCAGACTCTCGTCAGCCTCTGGTCGGACTCTCGTCGGCCTCTCGTCAGACTCTCGTCAGCCTCTGGTCGGACTCTCGTCAGACTCTCGTCAGCCTCTGGTCAGACTCTCGTCGGCCTTGGTCAGGACTCTCGTCGGCCTTTCGTCAGACTCTTGTCAGCCTCTGGTCGGACTCTCGTCAGACTCTCGTCAGCCTCTGTGCGGACTCTCGTTGGCCTCTCGTCGGCCTCTCGTCGGCCTCTCGTCGGCCTCTCGTCTGCCTCTCGTCAGCCTCTGGGTCGGACTCTCGTCGACCTCTCGTCTGCCCTCCGTCAGACTCTCGTCAGCTCTGGTAGGACTTCTAGTCAGCCTCTCGTCTGCCTCTTGTCGGCCTCTTGTCGGCCTTCTCGTCAGCCTCTGGTCGGACTCTCGTCAGGACTCTCGTCAGCCTCTGGTCGGACTCTCGTCGGCCTCTCGTCCGGCCTCTCGTCAGACTCTCGTCAGCCTCTGGTCGGACTCTCGTCAGACTCTCGTCAGCCTCTGGTCCGGACTCTCGTCGCCTCTGGTCAGACTGTCGTCGGCCTCTGGTCAGACTGTCGTCGGCCTCTGGTCAGGGACTCTCGTCGGCCTCTGGTCAGACTCTCGTCGGCCTCTCGTCAGACTCTTGTCAGCCTCTGGTCGGACTCTCGTCAGCCTCTCGTCAGCCTCTGGTCGGACTCGTCAGCCTCTGGTCGGACTCTCGTCAGCCTCTCGTCTGCCTCTCGTCTGCCTCTCGTCAGCCTCTGGTCAGACCTCTCGTCAGCCTCTGGTCAGACTCTCGTCAGCCTCTGGTCGGATTCTCGTCGACCTCTGTCGGCCTCTCGTCAGCCTCTGGTCGGACTCTCGTCAGCCTCTGGTCGGACTCTCGTCAGCCTCTCATCAGACTCTCGTCAGCGTCTGGTCAGGACTCTCGTCAGACTCTCGTCAGCCTCTGGTCGGCCTCTCGTCAGACTCTCGTCCACAGGCTTCACTCTGAGGTGTTTCAACACATCACTAGTGGTAAATGAACAAGATGGCCGCCTGCTCTAGCAACTTTAGCATAGCAGGGTTGGCATTCTGCAAAGCTCGGTTCGTTTTCGCTGATATAAAAGAATTTCCACTCCGGCGAGGTTCTGGTGAGACGAGCAAGCCGCTCTGGATGAGACTCATGGAGAATCAAACCCATGTGGCTGTTAGCACTGAAGTCCAGGGCACAGGGAACCTTGCCAGTCCATAAACATTCATTTTCATGACTTGTCCTATTTTCTGTTGTAACGGGCTTCTATTTGAAGGAATTTTGGGCTTTTATTTTGGAAAGGTAGTACACGCTGTCATAATCACCGGCTACCCCTTGGTATCCTTTTTCATGACTTTACCTCATTTTCTGTTGTAAACGGGCTTTTCTTTTGAAAGATTTTTTGCTTTTATTTTGGAAAGGTAGTACATGCTTTCCCATTAACACTGTTGAACCCGAAATTATCCAGGTGTTTGTTAAAATGTCATATTTTGCAAAAATGTGACTTTATTTTGAAGGGGTGTGAGGCTCTTATTTTGATAGTCCTGTCTGATCCACTATAGCAAACAGCAATATATCCATGTGAGTGTCAGAGCAGCTTGATTCCATACATCCAGTTGTCTGTCTGTGCATCCATCCATCCATTCATTCATTCATTCACCAGCTTGCTTTACTCATGTGTGACTTATGGTCACGGTGCGCCATCTGCTGTGGAAACCAGGTACCAACATGCAGAATGTTTGACAGCTGGTCTCAGGTCAGTGAGCTGCTCTCATGCCCATATATGGTGAAATTTTCTCACATGTTAGAGTGGGAGAGCAGAAACACCCAGTTTCTCTTTGGTACAAAAACAGCTATGAATCCATTAACTTTTGCCAAAGTGAACAAAACCTCACATTTTATAGGGAATTTAGTTGTCTGTCAGTTTGTCAAGTTTTCACAGCAGTCAGACTTACAGGTTTTGACAGTGGAAGCCTTAATTGGTGAAGAAGGCGAGATTTTTTGAGCAAATATTTTACATAGAACGTGGAAATCACGGACTTCCTGTTGGATTTAGGTCATGGGGGTCAGCGCAAAAGTTGTAGATCTCGAGGAGACGAACGCGTACATGTGTTATTTTATCTCTGTACGACATGTGAAGCGACAAACAAACCATATTAGTGTTTTTAGGGCGAGAAGTGTTTTGTGGCACATTTGATTTGACAGGAAATCACGGACTTCCTGTTGCATTTAGGACAAGGTTGTCAATTGGTGAAGTTTAGATCTCGAGGAGACGAACGCAGGGGCATTGTTTTGATCTCTCTTACGACATTCCCTGGGGCCGTGGCGGCTATTTTACTGTTTCTAGGTGGCGCTACAGAGCGGATGGGTTATGGGGTAGATTTTTTCATTTTATCAAATGGTTTCGCCGGTCCCAGAGGTGCCTGTCAAATTTGGTGAGTTTTTGTGCATGTCCAGGGGATCAAATTTCCGTCTCAATACAGTGGTCAGTATAATAATAATGATAGAAACGAATGAAGAACAATAGAGGCCTCGCCCTCGGGTCTGAGGCCTCCTCGCCCTCGGGTGAGGGTCCCTAATAAAATTAAAGATGAATCTGAATGTTTGTAACATTATAGTTAAATTTTTGCTGAAATCGTGATAATATCGTTATCGTGACATTTTTTGCCATGATAATCGTGAAGAGAAAGTTTGATATCGTGACAGCCCTATCTGGAATGCTGAGTGTTTGACGCTCGGTTCAGTGTTTCGGGGTCGTATGGACCTCGTTGACCTTTTATACTGCAGCGATTTCAGTCGCGTGTTTGTTTGTTTTGGGCGTTTGAACGTTTCATTCCATTCAGTTTCATCTGTATCTTCCTTTCTGTCCTTCCTCCATGCCTCCAGTCTATCAGTCTTTTGATCGGCTCGTTATTTTAGCGAGCGAGCCCTCAGGCCAGGCGGCCTCAGCTGAGGGCAAGGCCTCCATTGTTTTTCGCTCGTTTCTTCTTATTATACTCCTGGCGTCTTTAAATGCACTTTTGACCCCTTAAACATGCATGAAAACTCACCAAATTTGGCAGGCAGATGCAGACTGGTGAAAAATTTTTATAAAGTGGAAAAAATTAACCCCATAACCCCATCTGCTCTCTAGCGCCTCCTAGAAACAGTAAATAGCCGCCACGGCCAGTGGGAACATCGTAAAGAGCTCAAAACAATGCCCCTGCGTTCGTCTCCTCGAGATCTAAATTCACCAATGACAAGCTGACCTAAATCCAACAGGAAGTCCGGTATTTCCCTTTCAGTGTAAAATTTGGCAAAAAAAATGACTCCTCATTTAAACATTATCTCCTCTGAGAGCGCTTGTCGTAGAGACGTCAGAGTGGCGCCAAATAATAGGGACAAGTTTCTCTTCAGACGATGTTAACATTTTTTTCAAATGGGGGGGGGGGGGGGGGGGGGGGGCGGTGCTGAGCAGTGCGCTGTGTGTCCCAGCGGCCGCCGCTGCTGCTCCGCGGTGCACAACTGCTAATCAGCCGCAGAGGCAGCGCTATTTTTATTTATTTTTTTCCTGTCCGTGGTCCGGCGCTGCAGAATTTAGCGCGAGCCGGGCGCCCGGACTGAAAAGGTCTGGCGGAAACCCTCATGGGACGGTTGTATTTTCACTGACCTGCTGCTGTGATAGTAAACCTGCTACGTCTTGGTGTAGCACACGATGTGCCGTCATGCTAGGATAACTCCGAAGCACCACAGACAGGCTGCACTGTGTTTTCCTTTCAACTTGCAGTGATCCCACGCTTTGCGTCCCAAAACGCTTATTGGTAGAAAACATTCCCCCCTTGCCCGTGTGGCAGATAACCCCCGCTATTCACTCGCCAAACAGAAAATTCATCTGCCGCTGGCGGCTGTTAATTTCGGACGTTGGTGGTGATTCTAACTTTTTGCGCTATTCCCTATCAGCTGATGATTCCGTGGAGCGCCCAACCTTACCATCTGAAATAACTTTTATAGCTAACAGAATAAACACAGGACACTGAAAAGTTCTAACTCACCGCTTCTGCAAACGGCGCCGTGCAAAATGCCGTCGGCAGACAGAGACTGGAGGATTTTGTCTTCTTCTGACCCGGAAAAAGAAATAATTCCCACTGCTGCCTGGCGACTTCGTCTTCAGGAAAGCCAAATAAAACTGCCTTTCCAGGATATCCAAATAAAGATTTTCTGGGAGCCATGTTCTCTGGATCTAACACCAACACACACACCAGGCACAGAGAACCAGGGCCGGGTCTCAGCAGGACCATATAAGGAAGCCGGATCACATCAACGTCTCAACTGTCCGGCTTGAAAACCCTCAGAGAACCAGAGTCTTCACAGCCAGGCGGAACGTTTTCAGGGCTTGCGGGCAAAGACATGAACCGCATTACTGGACACTGTGGCGTCGTTTCACTTTGGTATCAGACAGTTTAATAGTGTTTACAGGTTTAAAGAAGAGGTCCACTGATCAACGTCCCCTTTAACAGAAAACTGGAAATGTAATGAACAACTGTACGGGAAACAGTCCGTATACAACAATACAAGCGCACAAATACAGCCCATTACATGTGGACCATTGTTTACAACCACTTTTTATAGGGTCGGGTCCGCCCCCCCCGGACCCGACCCGCCCCCCCGGGCCCACTGGGGTGGAAGCCGTTCGTTTTCAGCTCCACTGGCGGATTTTTCTGGCGGCGTCTTTCGTTTCTTCATTTTTTTCGTCTTTCTTCTTCAGTCTGGCTCCATCGGCGGCTGACGCTGACCCAGTCCCGCTTCAGTGGGCTGACGGATCAGCTCAGATTGGCAGGGGTGCGCCCCCCCCCCCCCATAAGCAGCATGATACAGTGACCCCAGTCCGACGCCACGCTACGCTCTGGCTGACCTGCTGCTGCTCCGCCTCAGAAATCCTGGCAGTGTGGTGGAGCTGCAGGGTTCCACCACCAGAGGGCGCCTGGGTTCTCATAACCCACCAACCCTGACTGACCCCTGACCCCTGACCCCTGACCCCGACACACAAACACAGTGAGCCGCTCAGCCGCCGTCTGCGTCCCCCAGCGGGGTCCTCACAGAGCGTCTCCTCAGAGGACAGAATCCTCCAGGGGCAGGTCATCCATCTGCAGCTGATCACTGCACACACACCACACACACACACACACAACACACACACACACACACACTTGACCTTGTTGAGGCTCAGGTAGAACATGCAGTCTGCTCTCTCTGTCAGGTGTTCGGCCGGTCCGGCTCAGATGTGGTTTCCTTGACGACGCTGCTACCGCTGCTCCGCTGCTCGCTGCTCCGCTCCGATTGGCCCGCCGCCGCCCCGCCAGTCATGGAGCCGGCCTATCAGAAGCTTCACTCCGGCTGAGGAGGCGGAGCTCCAGACTGAAGAAGCTCTCAGCCGTCCTGCTGGCCGCCTACGGCCTGTCCAAGCTCTGTCCCCACGTCTGGAGGACGCTGCAGGTGAGACGCACCTGGACACACTCCTGGACACACACACCTGGACACAGGGGCGGATCCAGATTAATGCTGGTAGGGGGGCACAGGGGGTACCGCCTGCGTTGTGGGGGGCCATCGAAAAGTCCTGAGAAGAAATGAGAGCTGCTGCTGACGTCTCGCATCACAAAGTATTGTTATTGGCTCTGTAACCCAAAAGGAAACGACAGTCTTTACCCTTGATCTGTAATAAAATAATCTTAAATGTTCTGTGCAGCAAGTTTTAAAATAACAAAAGTAAAATACAGTAAGCAGCAAGATATATTTTAGAGTAAATCTGACAACATACTGATGTCTTCAAGCTTCAGATTTAGCTGGAATGTGCATTCATGGCGTTTTGTTGAGCGGTCGCCCCGGGGACACAGCAGGACGGGTGTGTCTCAGCAGGACGGGTGTGTCTCAGCAGGACGGGTGTGTCTCAGCAGGACGGGTGTGTCTCAGCAGGACGGGTGTGTCTCAGCAGGACGGGTGTGTCTGCTGCAGCCGCCGCTGACTCCCAGCAGCCATCAGAAGAGTCCGGCTCCGCCACTGGTGCATCGAAACATACGGACTGAAACAGGGTTCATACACCTTTAACCAATGTTATATTACAATAGAAGTTTTTACAACTTGTCATAAATTGTAGACACTTAAGAACGACACAATTAAAACTGAACAGCATTAAATACGATCAGCTTAGTCAGAGAGTAGGTCATTTAGTCATTTCATCACCCAACTACAACAGAAAAGCAAATAAATAATATCAGAGCCGGAGTGAGTCTCATTTTCAGCCCTGGAGTGTCAGACCTCAGACCGGCCGCTTTACATCCCTCCTACTGAATCATGTTATAATCTCACATATGAAACCCACAATATGTTCTGTAAAGCCTCCTCTAAAACATTTCAGATGAATTCAAGCTCATCACATGGTGGACATCAGTGAGCAGAAACAGAATGAGCAGAGCCCGACGACCAGACTTTCATCCCGTTTGCTTTTCAACAGTGGGCTTATTGTTTTCACTGTCTTACTTTTAATGATTGAAAAAGTTATGCCTGGTCTCTCCTGCCGTTCAGGTACAGGAAGTGGCGTTACTGGAGGTAATGCTGCTTGTTCACGCTGCTCTGACAGCTCAGCTGCTCTCCGTCCTGACACGATCAGGCCCTCCTCTCCTCTGGCTCCATTTTAAAAATGATGTAAACTCTCAGCTCAGATCTCCAGGTCCAGGTCATGAAGCCTTCTGATCGAACACTGTGCTGCTGTGGAAGGAATGAAATCCAACGGGACTCACCCTGAACTCATGAACACATGAAGCAGAGAGAGCCTGACACCGTTGGCTTCAAGATGCTAACTCGCGATAATGCTAACAAGCAAAAACGGACATTTTAAGCAACATAAATACAGCCGGGAGCTGCACAACACTAACGGAAGACGACACACAGCGTCACTGACGCTCCTTCCAGCATGAAGCCTCAGCAGCAGAGCCAGCAGCAGGAAGTGCGGACGTCTGCAACAATAAGAGCGCCACTTCAGCATAAAAGCACACACACAGTCATTCACAACTTGAAGAGTTCTACATCTTCTTACCGAGGTGCCAGGCTGCTCTTCTCCTCAGCCCAATGCAGGTGCCAATAGCAAAACCACTTCTTTGGTGCATTCAGTGCAGTCAGACATGAAGTTGCGTTCATGAGCGTCGGAAATTCAGCATTTCAGTAATGTCAATTCCCAACGAAAATTTGCGCGGGGGTGAGCGGGTTGGGGGGGCACACAGGGTGGCCAATCAGATCATCACAGGGGGGCCACTGCCCCCCCCCCCCCCCTCCCCCCCCCCCCCCCCCCCCCCCCCCCCCCGGTGCCCTAGAGATGCGCGGGTGTGGAGATCAATGATGATGTGTCGAAAAATTAAGATTTTTAACGACGTTCGGGCGGGGAGCGGTTGAAGCACTCAAATAAAAAAAGCAACACTTTAATAGCCGAGGCTTCTTCAGCGCCTCACACGGTTCTGCGGATGGCGGCGGGTTCGCTTCTGAAAACTGATGATGATCGTTACATACGGGGCGGAGAGCGGGCGGAGAGCGGGCGTTAGAGCGGGCGGAGAGCGGGCGGATGAGCGGGCGGGAGAGCGAGGAGGCGAGAGCGGGCGGAGGGAGAGTTTAAGAAGCGGTTGCAGATGGAAAAATGAGCCATCCGAGCATCTCTACCGTGGCCCATCCGCCACTGCCGGGACACACACCTACACACACCTACACACACCTATGCACACCTACACACACCTACACACACCTGAACACACCTACACACACCTACACACACCTACACACACCTGGACACACACCTGGAGGTGAGCGTGGATGTGTGTGTGTCTCCCAGAGTGCAGCGGGCAGACAGCAGCAGGGGGTGGTGGACGGGACGGCAGGTGAGGATGGAGACGTAGAAGACGGAAGACGCACGAAGATGAAGAACAAGAAGAGCGACAAGCAGGTGTGTTTTACTGAAGGCAGTTTAACGGACTGCAGGTGTGTGTGGTGTGTGTGTGTGTGTGTGTGTGTGTGTGTGTGTGTGTGTGTGTGTGTGTGTGTACAGGTATTTCTGTCCTTGTGGGGACCAAATGTCCCCACAAGGATAGGAAAACCTGGCACGACCTGCCTCTTGGGGACATTTCTTGGGTCCCCATGGGGGGAAACAGTGTTTTCTTGACCATGTTGTTGTTACTGAAAAAAGTAAAAGTGCAAAAACATTTCTTTAGGGCTACGCTTTGTTTTGGTCTGGGTCAGGGTCAGGGTCAGGGTCTGGGTCAGGGTCTGGGTCAGGGTTAGGGTTAGGAGTTAGACCGACTGTCTTATTGCACTTGAACGCAGCGCGGTGTGTGTTCTGTGTTCAACCAATCACAGCAGTGATTCACTCCCAGCGAGGATCCGGTCTGGTTCCGGACCTGGTCCCAGTCTGAGCAGCAGAGCATCCTGAGTCTCTGTGAGCCATGGACAGTAAATAAACGGACAGACCTTTCGTGACGTCCCCCACAGCGTTCCCAACCGCCGTTCTGAAGACTCCAGCGAGTCCAGCAGGACGTCTCCACATTGAATATTTGAAACCGGATGTAAATGTGATTGGTCCCGCCTGTCACGTGACCGCATCACGTGGACAGAGGGGGCGCTGTGATAGGGCCATTTATGCAAAATTTAACTCGTAATATAAAATCAGCAGATGATTTCTGTGAAAACCAGAGTCTGGTGAAGCAGCAGGTTGTAGAAACCAGAGACAGAGACCAGAACCTGTCCTGAAACCAGAGCTTTATGTTTATTTGTACTCTGAAAATCATCATTTTTGAATGGGTTCCAATGAGACCGGGTTCGTTTTGAAACCAGCATCATCGCCCCCTGCTGGAATTTCTGTGGAATTACAGCTTTTAGCACTTCCGCATTATCTTCATGTTGTATGAGCGGAGGCGGAGCTGCTGTGAGGTGAAGCTGCTCTCCAGCAGGAGCAGGACTGAGGCCGGAGTCGAACCGAGTTCCCGAGAAGTGAGGAGAGCGGCCGGGTGACAGGAGCCGTCTTGAGGTCCAGGTCCAGGCTGACGGCCTGGTGCCGCTCCGCCGTCCGTCCATCTGTCCGTCCGTCGTGGACGTTCACACCGGGACAGAAGGCCGCAGTGCAGCCCGGTGGAACACACGCTGGCGAGACACATCGGGAGGAAGGAGGAGGAGGGAGGAAAGAGGAGGAGGAGCGAGAGGAGGAGGAGGAAGAGCGAGAAGAGGAGGAGAGGAAAGAGCGAGAAGAGGAGGAGGAGGAAGAGCGAGAAGAGGAGGAGGAGGAGGAAGAGGAGGAGGAGGAGGAGGAGGAGGAAGAGGAGGAGGAGGAGGAGGAGGAGGAGGAGGAGGAGGAAGAGGAAGAGGAGGAGGAGGAGGGAAGAGCGAGAAGAGGAGGAGGAGGAAGAGCGAGAAGAGGAGGAGGAGGAAGAGCGAGAAGAGGAGGAGGAGGAGGAAGAGGAGGAGGAGGAGGAAGAGGAGGAGGAGGAGGAGGAGGAGGAGGAGCCACCTCTCAGCTGTTTTATCTTACAACCGTTTGCGACCCGGTCCGGATAAGTGGTGGAAGGTGGATGATGGATGGGTGTTGTTTTGCTGTAGCGTTGCCGTGGTACCACCACAGACAGCTTGATAAACCAGCGTTAGAATCCAGCTGGTCTTCCTCTGCAGCTGCTGGACGTTACAGCATCATGTTCCGGTTCCTCTTAAATGTGGAGACAATCAGCTGTTCTGTGCAGCAGCTGCCGATCAACACCGGAGGGCAACAGACACGGAGCAACGCTGCCCCGTGTGGCCGGCCGCGGCACACCGCGGGACAGTTCTGGACAATTAGAGAAAAAAATGCTCTTCTACTTCGGGTTTTTTCAAACGGCGTGGTACCCCATACCGGTACCGGTACCGTACGATACCGTACCGTACCGGTACGGTATCGTACGGTACCGGCACTGGCCGACGCTGTGTAGCGTCAAAACACACAACAGTATCAGCGCTGGTATCAGTACAACCCGAGGCCTCAGGTGTGTGTGTGTCCTGAGGTGTGTGTGTGTGTGTGTGTGTGTGTGTGTGTGTGTGTGTGTGTGTGTGTGTGTGTGTGAGAGAGAGTGTGTGTGTGTGTGTGTGTGTGTCTCCTCAGGTATGTGTGTTTGTGTGTCCAGGTGTGTGTGTGTGTATGTGTATGTGTGTCCTCAGGTGTGTGTGCGTGTCCTCAGGTGTGTGTGTGTGTCCTCAGGTGTGTGTGTTTCCTCAGGTGTGTGTGCGTGTCCTCAGGTGTGTGTGTGTGTCCTCAGGTGTGTGTGTCTCCTCAGGTGTGTGTGTGTATGTGTATGTGTCTCCTCAGGTGTGTGTGTGTCCTCAGGTGTGTGTGTGTCTCCTCAGGTGTGTGTGTGTCCTCAGGTGTGTGTGTGTCTCCTCAGGTGTGTGTGTGTCCTCAGGTGTGTGTGTGTGTCCTCAGGTGTGTGTGTGTCTCCTCAGGGTGTGTGTGTGTCCTCAGGTGTGTGTGTGTCTCCTCAGGTGTGTGTGTGTCCTCAGGTGTGTGTGTGTGTCCTCAGGTGTGTGTGTGTGTCCTCAGGTGTGTGTTGTGTGTCCTCAGGTGTGTGGTGTGTCCCCAGGTTCCAGCGGTCAACAGGGATTCGTCCTGCGTCTGTCTCGGCTGCTGAGGCTCCTGTTTCCAGGTTACTGAGTCCAGAGGTCGGCTCTGCTCGCCCTTCACTGCTCACCCTGACGTCCCGGACCTTCCTGTCCATCTATGTGGCTCGTGGACGGTCGTACCGCCGCCTCCACCCGCCCCACCCGTCTGTCTCCCCCGTCAACATCCGTCTGTCCCCGCCTCCACCACTCCCCCTCCACCCCTACCTCCACCCACCTACCTCACCCCCTCTGCCCCCCAGCCCCTCCACCCACCTCCCCCTCTGCCCCCTCCACCACCTCCCCCCCTCCCCCTGCCTCCACCCACCTCCCCTCTGCCCCCCGCCTCCACCCAATCCCCTCTGCCTCCACCCACCTCCCCCCCCGCCTCCACCCACCTCCCCTCTGCCCACCCACCTCCCCCCCCGCCTCCACCACCTCCCCCCTCTGCCCCCCCCGCCTCCACCCACCTCCCCCCTCTGCCTCCACCCCCCCGCCTCCCCCTCTGCCCCCCCGCCCCCCCCCCCCCCCCCTGCAGGAGCGATCGTGCGCTGCATCGTGCAGAAGGACGGCCGGGCCTTCGTGCTGCAGCTGGCCCGCTGGCTGCTGGTGGCCGTCCCGGCGACCTTCACCAACAGCAGCCTGCGCTTCCTGGAGGGTCAGCTGACCCTGAGCTTCCGCAGCCGGCTGGTCGGCCACGCCTCCCGGCTCTACCTCAGCGACCAGGCAGGGCCGCCCGCGCCGCAGAGCGTCTCCCCGCCGCGCCGGCCGCCTCTCACGTCCCCCTCTCCGTCCAGACGTACTACCGGGTCAGCACCATGGACGGCCGGCTGTCCAACCCGGACCAGTCCCTGACGGAGGACATCGCCATGTTCTCGGCGTCCGTCTCTCACCTGTACTCCAACCTGACCAAGCCGGTGCTGGACGTGGCGGTGACCTGCTACACGCTGCTGCGCGCCGCCCGCTCCAAAGGTACCGCCCCCTCGGCCCCTCGGCCCCGCCCCCCTCTGGCCACACTGACGCCTCCCGCCCGCAGGAGCCGACACCACGTGGCCGTCCGTCATCGCCGGCCTGGTGGTGGCGCTCACGGCCAAGGTGCTGCGGTCCTGCTCGCCGCGCTTCGGCACGCTGGTGGCCGAGGAGGCGCGGAGGAAAGGCGAGCTGCGCTACCGGCTGGCCCGCATCATCAGCAACTCCGAGGAGATCGCCTTCTACGGGGGGCACAAGGTAAGCCCCGCCCACAGCCTGGAGCCCTGCCCACAGCCTGGAGCCCCGCCCACAGCCCAGAGCCCCGCCCACAGCCCGGAGCCCCGCCCACAGCCCGGAGCCCCGCCCACAGCCCAGAGCCCCGCCCACAGCCCAGAGCCCCCGCCCACAGCCGGAGCCCCGCCCACAGCCCAGAGCCCCGCCCACAGCCCGGAGCCCCGCCCACAGCCTGGAGCCCCGCCCAGAGCCCCGCCCACAGCCCAGAGCCCCGCCACAGCCCGGAGCCCCGCCCACAGCCCAGAGCCCCGCCCACAGCCTGGAGCCCCGCCCAGAGCCCCGCCCACAGCCCAGAGCCCCGCCCACAGCTCGCCCACAGCCAGAGCCCCGCCCAGAGCCCAGAGCCCCGCCCACAGCCAAGAGCCCCGCCCAGAGCCTCGCCCACAGCCCCGCCCAGAGCCCCGCCCACAAGCTCGAGCCCCTAACCCCACCCCCAAACCCCGCCTGCGATCCCCGCCCTCTTGGGCCGTCTGTGCTCTGTGTGTGTGTGTGTGTTTCCGGTGGAGCTGACGGTGTGTGTGTGTGTGTGTGTGTGTGTGTGTGTGTGTGTGTGCTGCAGGTGGAGCTGGCCCAGCTGCAGACCAGCTTCGCGCGGCTGCGCTCTCAGGCGCGGCGGCTGCTGTGGAAGCGTCTGTGGTTCGTCATGCTGGAGCAGTTCCTCATGAAGTACGTGTGGAGCGCCGCCGGCCTGGTCATGGTCGCCGTGCCCATCATCACCGCCGCCGGATACGCCCCGCACGGTAAGGCCGCCGCCCGCCCGCCCCCGGCCGCAGACCTCACGCCGGCTCCGCGACCTCCGACCCCTCAGATCCCGAAGAGGTGAAGCGGGCCGCCGTGGAGATGAAGGAGGAGCAGCTGGTGAGCGAGCGGACGGAGGCCTTCACCACGGCCAGGAACCTGCTGAACGCCGCCGCCGACGCCGTGGAGCGCATCATGAGCTCCTACAAGGAGGTAACCCCGCCCACTGCGGCCGGAGCCCCGCCCGCTGCAGCTGTACCCCATCTCCTGTAGATGTAACTCCACCCACTGCAGCTGTAACCCCGCCCGCTGCAGTTGTAACCCCGCCCACTGTGACTGCAGCTCTGCTGACTGTGGCTGGAGCCCCGCCCACTGCAGCATTAACTCCACCCACTGCACCTGGAGCCCCGCCCATTGGGACTGGAGCTCCGCCAACAGTGGCTGCAGCCCCGCCCACTGCAGCTCAAACTCCCCTGCTGTAGCTGTAGCTCCACCCTCTGCCGCTGTAGCTCCACCCTCTGCTGCTGTAGCTCCACCCGCTCTCGCTGTAGCTCCACCCTCCAGCTCCTGCTCCGCCCCTCCTGCAGGTGACGGAGCTGGCCGGCTACACCGCCCGGGTCTCGGAGATGCTGGACGTGTTTGAAGACGTGAACCAGGGGATCTACCGCCGCTCGGCCGACCGGGAGGAGGAGCCTACGCCCGAGGTAGCCGGGGGCGGAGCCGAGGGCGAAGGAGGTGTGGTCAAACATGGGCAGAGAGTGTGTGGGCCGCTCCAGATCAGAGGTGAGCTCATCTCCATGACAACCTGAGAGCTGAACCGGTGACCTCTGAACTCAGCTGAGTGTGTGTGTGTGTGTGTGTGTGTGTGTGTGTGTGTGTGTGTGTGTGTGTGTGTGTGTGTGTGTGTGTGTGTGTGCGCGCGCAGGTCAGGTGATCAGTGTGGAGAAGGGGATTCGCTGTGAGAACCTGCCAATCATCACCCCAACTGGAGACGTGGTGGTGTCCAGCCTCAACATCCAGGTAACTCTCACACACACACACACACACACACACACACACACACACACACACACACACACACACACAGAAACGTTGTAGGCGAGCTGCTGACCTGTTGACCCCGGGTTCGCCTGCAGGGGGCGACCATGTCACAGGGTTCGTACGTTTTGAAAAAAAGCTGAAAAAGTCATGGAATTTTAAAAGGTCATTTTCCAGGCCTGGAAAAGTTTTGGAAACATACGAGGGTGTACCCAAAAAAAAAAACGGAATTTGATTATAACTTTTATTTTTGACATTTCAAAATAAAACACCACCGTCGCCTTCAAAATAATCTCCATCCGCATTAATGCAGCGCTCCAGCCGTGTCTCCCACTTCACCAATGCGTCGTCAGACCCCTGCGTAGAGTCATTCAGGGCCGGCTGGGATTTGTCTGTCCCCTCCTCCACATCTGCAAACCGCTGTCCCTTCAGCTGCTTCTTCAACCTGGGGAACAAGAAAAAGTCCCTGGAGGCTTCATCTGGAGAATCAGGCGATGGGAGAGGAGATTCATCTCATTCTCCTCCAGAAACGGCGTGAGGCGCAGCGCCGTGTCCGCTGGCGCTCTGTGGTGGTGGATCAACCGGCTCCACTCCGCCACGACGCTCTGCTTCCTCCTCACATCCTCACGGAGCGTCTGAGGACTTCCTGTAGTAGTCCTGGTTTACAGTCTGACCTGGAGGGACGGACTCGCTGTGGACGAGACCCTGGACAGCCGAGAAGCAGCTCAGCGTTGTTTTCACGCTGAGCGGACCTGACGCGCCGACATCTGGCCCTTCTCAGACCCCCCGGACCACTCATGGACCTGAGTCTTCCCCAGAGCAGCATCCTTGTAGGCTTGCTGCAACAAGCTGAGTGTTTCTGCTGCTGGTTTTCCAGCAAGAAGCAGAATTTAATGTTTGCGCTGCTCTGGCTTCACAGTCAATGTCGCCATTTTGGAAAAAAGCGCAGACCGCCGCTGCACTCTGTTGCTATAAATAGCTCCTGACAGGCGTCAGTGTCACTCTGGGAGCTCAGATTTCTCACAGATGTGCACGAGGCTTACCTGCAGCACATCTGACGGCCAGAAGTCCAAACTCATTATAATTATTGTTTTCTGACCAAATTCCGTTTTTTTGGGGTCCCCCCTCGTAAGTTCACCTCAAAAGTTTTGGAAAAGTCATGGATTTTTTTCTCACCAAATAATAAAATGTAGTGATGATGACCTATGAGGTTGATGAACTTGATCAATAAATATTTCATATCAAAGCGTCGCGCATTGATGTGATCAGCCTCCGTTCTC
>NC_043764.1:1175574-1198074 GCF_902148845.1 Salarias fasciatus | reverse complement strand
GTTCACAGTCGTCTGTGGTTGTTTCCGGTGGTGACGGCTCTGGGGAAACTGTCTCTGAGCCCGTTAGTTCTGGTTTTGTGGGACCTGTAGCGTCTGCCGGAGGGCGGCGGGTCAGGAAGGTGGCGGCCGGGCTGGGAAGAGTCCTTGATGATGTCATTGGCTCTGCTGAGGCGGCGAGAGCAGGCGGTGTCCTCCGGACCGAGAGCGGCCCAGGACGTTCTGGCTGCACGGACCCTGCAGGGTTCTCCTGTCTGCTGCCTGTCGGCGCGCCGCCGCCTGACGGCCGGCCGGCGCGCCGCCGCCTGACGGCCGATGCTCTCCACGGTGGCTCTGTGGGACACCGGCAGCTGTCCTTCCAGATCGTCTCTCCTGAGCGCTCTCAGGAAACGGAGCCGCTGCCGGGCCTCCCCGCCTCGGCTCTGGTGTGGGCAGACCGGCAGAGGTCATCGGAGGCGTGGACTCTCTCAACACGACCCCCGTTGATGACGAGTGGTGCTGCGTCTGCGCTCTTCTTCCTGAAGTCGACGACGACTTCCTGGTTTCTGTGGTGTTGGAGTGATGAGGCTGGACTCTTTAAACTGTCCTGTTGTGATCAACGTGTGAATGAATGAATTGTTGATCAGTGCTATTTCTGTTCTCACCCCCCCCCCCCAACACACACACACACACACACGCACACACACACACACACACACACACACACACACTCTCAGCCCCCGCTACGCCCTCCTGGATGAGTGCACCAGCGCCGTCAGCATCGACGTGGAGGGACGCATCTTCCAGGCTGCAAAGGATGCTGGGATATCTCTGCTGTCCATCACACACAGACCCTCACTCTGGTCAGTACACACACACACACACACACACACACACACACAAAAAACACACACCTTTGCCCTCTTTGTGTTTTGAAGCTGTTTTAAATCGTCCAATCAGGACGAGCAAAATAAAATGAGACAAAACAAATGTGGACGAGTGACGAACAGAAGGAGACGAAGACTGGAGGACAAAGACTGGAGGACGAGGACTGGAGGACGAGGACTGGAGGACGAGGACTGGAGGACGAAGACTGGAGGACGAAGACTGGAGGACGAGGACTGGAGGACGAGGACTGGCGGTCTCTGCTGTCTTTGCTCCTGTCCCTGGGGAACGCTGAGCGAGGTCCAGGCCCCGTCAGCACTGTTTTTAACAACATTTTTAAATCTACTTTTGTTTATTTTTTGGGTTTTATATGAACATTTTGAACACTGCTCAGAATCTCGGCCTGTGCGTTCCATCTGAACTGGGACCGAATCAGCAACCACTTACTTTTCCTGCTACACAAGCGCCCGTCAGAAAACACCGTCAACCAGAGGGGAGTCTCAGGAACGTCCCCAACTCACGGCATCAGCTCGGTAAGACAAGAGGTCTCAAGATCTGCCATCTAAATCTGAGAAGTCTCGTCCCCAAACTGGATGAATTTAAAATGATACTTAAACGAACCAAAGCACACGTTCTGTTCATATCAGAGTCCTGGTTGAATCCATCTATACCCGACTCTTTTATCTCAGCTGAAAACTATTCTCTGTATCGTAAAGACAGACTTGACAGAACTGGTGGAGGCGTTGCTCTCTACATATGTGCACTCTGTTATCACACTCCCAACTGAGTCAGAATCCTTGCAAGTGGTCGTCAACCTCACAAATCAGCTGTCTGTAACAATTCTTGTCACATACAAGCCTCCTAATGTCACTCCTGCTGTATGTTTACAGCAGTTGTCGGACAGAATGAAGTTTGTTAAATCTCAGGAGCTTGTTATTCTCGGTGACATTAGTCTGGACTGGTCAGACAATTCATCTAAATCCCTTAAAGCCGCTGCAACCAAACTTGGCCTCAGTCAGTTGATTAAAAACCCAACCAGATTTGGTAAGACTCGCAGTTCCATCTTGGATCTGATATTTACCAACCAGCCAGCTAAGTATGGTATGGCAGGAGTAATCGGTACCTCTGTTTCAGATCACTCACTTATATTTGCTGTTAGAAAATGTCTGAAAAAACCTAGATGTCACAAAAACAACGTTTCTGGAGTAGTATTATATCCTCAGAAAATCCAGATCATATCTTGGCAAAATTCTACAATAAATTACAGGTAATCCGTGAAAAGTACACCACTCTTTGCAAAATCCATGTCAGACAGCATACACTGCCGTGGGTTCATACGGAAATTCTCCAGCTTCTGAAAAACAAGGATTCTGCTCTGGAGAAGTGCAGAGTCTCTAAAACCCCTGAGGAGAAGCTCATTTTCACAAAATCTAGAAACAAGTGCAATCTGGAGCTGCGTAAAGCAACACAGAAATATTTTGAGAAACAAATTACAACAGGTGCCTCCAATCCTAAAAAGCTATGGCATGTGATGAAATCAGTAAATGGTGAATGTAACTCCAACAACACAAGGACTTGACAAATTTCAGTTAACGGTACTCTTCTAACTGATCAGGAAAAAACTGCTAATCTCTTCAACAACTATTTTATTCAGTCTGTCCAGGATCTGTCCTCTCAGTTTGCCCCCCCCACAATGTCTTCCAGCAGCACTAAACTGCATTTCTACAGGGTTTTCTTTTTCTGAAATTGCACAAAACGACCTAATAAACACTCTCCATTCTCTTAAACTCTCCCATGCTCGCCATCAAAACAACTTAGATGTGAAATTTTTGAAAACCCATGCCCAAACTCTCATGCCACTCTGGCGTCATATTGTGAATCAATGTATCAGGCTGTCTAAATTTCCTTCTGCATGGAAAATATCTCAAATTACTCCAATCTTTAAATCAGATGATCCAACTAATGTCTTCAGCTATCGCCCAATTGCAGTTCTTTCAACTATTTCTAAATTACTGAAAAAAACAATATATACACAAACTGTGGACTACTTGGAGGCAAATGACTGACTTCCAGACTGTCGGCGTGGTTTTCCACCCCGCAGGTCGACCATGTCTGCACTGCTCCTGCTCACCGAACAAATACGAGCTTCACTTAACAAGGGGAACATCACGGGAGCTGTGCATATTGATATCCGTAAAGCATTTGACACGATTCATCATCAAATTATTTTAAATAAGCTTAAAGCCATACTTCAACATTTTGGCAAATTGGCCCATTGAGCGCAACTCCTCAGTCATTAGAACAGCAGACTGACTGTTTCTGTGAGGCGAGCTGTTGTTTATCCAGAGGCGAGTCGGGGAAGGTTTTCGGGACGGACACAATGGAGGTGGACGGTATTTTGGTTCTCCTCGTCAAACTCATCAAATAGACAATCCAACAACCCCAAAACACTTTGGTGACACGTTATAATCCACACATTCACTACGCCGTGGAATATTGATGCAAAATTACCAGATTGAGTTGTTTATGTGAAGAACTACTTACTAAACATGGCGTCTGGGCGTAGTGATTTCAGAAGAAAAAGTAGTTCCCAGTATTTGCTTCAGTGTCGTAACGCTACAATATTATTTGTTGGTGTTCCACAGCGTAGTGAATGTGTGGATTATAACGTGTCACCAAAGTGTTTTGGGGTTGTTGGATTGTGTATTTGATGAGTTTGACGAGGGGGAACCAAAATACCGTCCACTTCCATTGTGTCCGTCCCGAAAACCTTCCCCGACTCGCCTCTGGATAAACAACAGCTCGCCTCACAAAAACAGTAAGTCTGCTGTTCAAATGACTGAGGAGTTGTGCTAAATAGGCCAATTTGCCAAAATGTTGAAGTATGGCTTTAACGTCATTGGTTTCTCTTCACCAGCTACAGACATTATCAGTTCCTGCCTAAGTGGAAGAAGCCAAGTTGTTCAAGTTGGTACGGTAACATCTAAACCATTGAGCTGTTCAATAGGTGTTCCACAGGGTAGTATTTTGGGCGCTTTACTGTTTCTTGTCTACATAAATGATCTACCACGCTAAATCCAACACTCTCAGACACTGCTTTATGCAGATGATACAGTGATTTTTGTATCTGGCCCAGATACAGTTGCCATTAATCAAAAACCTCATGTAGATCTACAGTCCTTACACGGGTGGCTGTTGGACAACCATTTAGCCATAAACACAAAGAAAACTGAATGCATGTATTTCCATTCACCTCGGAGACCCCTGCTCATTTCCAGTCCTGTTGTCATTGCAAACCAAACACTTTCAGTTGTATCAACCTACAAATATCTGGGGGTCACCTTAAATTCACACCTCCCGTACAATGATCATGTACAAAAATTAGTAAAGAAACTAACTCAGAAATTGTTTGTTTTCAGCAAAATCCGATCGTATTTGACTCTCTGTGTTTCAAAAACATATTTACATGCTGTAATTCTATCCACCTCGTCATACTGTCTCCCCGTTTGGACACTGACACCCAAGGAGACTCTTGAGCCGGTGGCGAGGTTGTACAACCGAGCTTTCAAAGTCCATCATGGGCCTCCTGGCTGGACCCGCCACTGCACGGCTCCATCACTGTCTGGCGCACTGACCTTCCAGGACGACATCCTGAGCCATGGGATCAAGTTCTGCTTCCACCTTATGAACGGCTGTCCATCGGCCTCATTGTCCGCTCTGGTTCCAAGACTTCGCTCAGGATCCGGGCGTTCGACGAGATCTGCTGCGAGCAGCCTCCTGCCTGAACCACGTCACAGGAGTAACTATGGGCAAAGATCCTTTTTTCTGCGCTCACCGGGGCCTGGAGCGGGGTTCCGCTGAATATAAGAACCATTCAAACCCCCGGACGATTTAAGAAAACTCTAATCAAGCACTTGGCAGACGGCCATCGCTGCGACCACTGGTGACGGGGGCCAGCGGCCCTCTCCAGTGTGACTCCCCCATTTGTGTGTCTGTCTGTCTGCTGTGCTGTTGTGTGTCTGTCTGTCTGTCTTTTGTGTTGCTGCAGAGCAGGAACCTGCTGAAGCATTTGCTGAGTCAGGCCAGATTTTGTTTTAATCTTTTCCTGTTGAAATAAATAAATGAATGAATGACGAAGACTGGAGGACAGAGTCTGGAACCAGAAGACCTGAGAGTCTCTGACCAAGATCCAGAGTGAACCTCACTGCTCTTCCTCCTCCTCTTCCTCCTCCTCCTCCTCCTGTTCCACTTCCTCCTCCTCCTCCTCTTCCACTTCCTCCTCCTCCTCTCCTCTTCCTCTTCCTCCTCCTCTCCTCCTCTTCCTCTTCCTCCTCCTCCTCCTCTTCCACTTCCTCCTCCTCCTCTCCTCTTCCTCCTCCTCCTCCTCCTCTTCCTCCTCCTCCTCTCCTCCTCCTCCTCCTCTTCCTCCTCCTCCTCCTCTTCCACTTCCTCCTCCTCCTCCTCTTCCACTTCCTCCTCCTCCTCTCCTCTTCCTCCTCCTCCTCTTCCTCTTCCTCCTCCTCTCCTCCTCCTCTTCCTCTTCCTCTTCCTCCTCCTCTCCTCCTCCTCTTCCTCTTCCTCCTCCTCCTCCTCTTCCACTTCCTCCTCCTCCTCTCCTCCTCCTCCTCTTCCTCCTCCTCTTCCTCCTCCACTTCCTCCTCCTCTTCCTCCTCCTCCTCTCCTCCTCTCCTCTTCCTCCTCCTCCTCCTCCTCTTCCTCCTCCTCCTCTCCTCCTCCTCCTCCTCTTCCTCCTCCTCCTCCTCTTCCACTTCCTCCTCCTCCTCCTCTTCCACTTCCTCCTCCTCCTCTCCTCTTCCTCCTCCTCCTCTTCCTCTTCCTCCTCCTCTCCTCCTCCTCTTCCTCTTCCTCTTCCTCCTCCTCTTCCTCCTCCTCCTCCTCCTCCTCCTCCTCCTCTTCCTCCTCCTCCTCTCCTCCTCTTCCTCCTCCTCCTCTCCTCCTCCTCCTCCTCCTCTTCCTCCTACAGGAAGTACCACTCTCAGCTGCTGCAGTTTGATGGAGAAGGAGGATGGAGGTTCGAGCCGCTGGACGCCTCCACCCGGCTCTCCCTGCAGGTTGGTGATTCTCTGCTCTGATTGGACGATCCGGTCGTCTGTCACTTCCCACCCAGTTTCCATAACCCTAACCCTAACCCCGTTTCCATGGTCACCTTCAGAAAACAATGCCCGTTTCCATGGAAACGGCAGGAACGTTAAGTATAATCACCGTGGCTGAACGCACTATGCTGAAAACATGTAGGTGGTTTATAAAATAAAATAAACAAACTAAACTTTGATCATCACATTTTCAAAATGTATTCAGTCCAAATATATTTGCTTTTTATTCATTTGTGTTTTGTTGTTGTTTTGTCAAAACTACAGAACAATCTCTTGCTGAAACACTTATTTTGAGATGTTAATGGTTACACTTTCTCCCATGTCCACCGACAGTCAGCATCACCGTCTCTGATGGAATAACTGCAGGTTTAGCGCAGACAGCCTGGTTTAGCGCCACGTCTGATCTGCCAGCAGGTCCTGCTCATAAGGTGATGTTACGCAGTTTAACCACGGGGTGGCAGTAGTGGTTTAAACAACTCTTTAAAATTCTTTCACATTTTAAAAAAATATGAATCCTTTGTGATATTTATATTGTACATTTGTTATATTGTTATATTTCTTGTGCCTGCACTGGAAAATAGAAACTCTCCAACTGTATAACAACAATAAGACCATTCTGACTGTCATGGTCCAGTTCCAGGGTTCCTGTCATCTGTGGAAGTGAATGTTGATGCTTCTCTGTCAGAAGTACCGTTTGAAATGTGTACTGAAGCGGGCTGTTGTCCTGGTTTTATGATATTTAAATGGTAAAAACATGAAAATAGTAACATGACAATAATCTGCTTCACTGATTGTGTTCCTCCACTGATCCCAGATGAAGAGGCTGCAGTCCAGCGAGGCTGGATTCATTAGAAATAACCACAGGAGATGTTTTTATTGTTCAGCATATCAACATATCTATTGGTTATTTAAGACATTAAGTGTATAAATTCGGAGTGATGAGGAGATCGCTACAGGGCGCCCTCTGCAGGTCATTTTTTGTAACTGCTTTCATGGAGCCACGGTGATCCATGCAGATCGATGTTTTTATTTAATCCTCTGATTACATTGGAGACAGTGATACTGATTACTGGTGGTCATGGGAGAAAGTGTAACTATTAGCATCTCAAAATAGATGTTTTAATTCGTGCAGATCGACATTTTAATCCTCTGAATTTCAGTCATTTCCTCCAGCAGAGGCGCTGAAGTCTCTTGGATCCATTGCTGTGGCCTCGCTGTGCTCTGCTGACTGGCTTCAGAAACATTAAACTTGTTGGCTGTTTTTCAGAGGGCGGAGCTCATCAACATCTTATAAAACGCCATGAAAAATGCGCGTTTTGCTGGTTTAAAATGTGCGTTTTTTACGGCGTTTTTTACGGCGTCTTAAGGATCAGACGCGTTGGATTAGTGGCGAATTGTGACTCTTTCAGCTTTCCATATCGGACCTCAGAATTGACGCACGTTCAGCTTCTCGCGTCGACGCGATTTTTCACGCAAAATCACGTTCGGTGTGAACGCAGCAATAGAATCTTCTGTTCTTTATATGTTTCACTTTAAAAGTTTTTTTTCTCTGAGGAAGAAACTTCAGTTTCACCTCACTCACACACACACACACACACACACAGTGATACACACACACACTGAGCCGCAGGCCAGTGATGTTGCTGCTGCTTGTTGCCACGGTAACAGCAGCATCCACAGAGAGGTCCTGGTTATTTTAGCTACCGGAGAGGAGAACAGAGGAGGTTCTCCGTGAGGAGGACAGGAGGTTCTCCGTGAGCGTAGGACCATCAGAGCTGAAAGCAGAAATCCTAAAGGCAAAACAAAGCTGTAAAGCTCCACTGGAGAACGAGATGGCTTCAGATCTTCTCGGCTCAGCCCGGTCCAGTGTGGAAACGATCACTGGTCTTCAGAATACCGGGAACAGGAGCACTAGAGTCACTTCAAATGGCTTTAGCTCAGATTCTGATTTCGCCAGCGCTCCTGATGGCTTTTAGAATCCTTTGGATGTGTCTGATTTCAGCAGAGGCATACAGACACTAAGCAGTGAGCTGCGTGACAACCGGCATTTCTCCGTAACACAGGAGGACGTTGACAGAGCCTTTTGTGGCACAAAGACTAGTAAAAGTCAGGGACCAGACGGCGTCTGTGGACGTTACGGAAAACCTGTGAAAAAGAGCCAAGTCCTGTTTTCCACTGAAGGTTTAACAGATCCTTGGAAAAGCAGCAGTCCCCAGGATCTGGAAGGACGCTGCTGTTGTCCCAGTCCCCAGGATCTGGAAGGACGCTGCTGTTGTCCCAGTCCCCAGGATCTGGAAGGACGCTGCTGTTGTCCCAGTCCCCAGGATCTGGAAGGACGCTGCTGTTGTCCCAGTCCCCAGGATCTGGAAGGACGCTGCTGTTGTCCCAGTCCCCAGGATCTGGAAGGACGCTGCTGTTGTCCCAGTCCCCAGGATCTGGAAGGACGCTGCTGTTGTCCCAGTCCCCAGGATCTGGAAGGACGCTGCTGTTGTCCCAGTCCCCAGACCCAGTCGCCCCACCACACTGAATGATTTCCGGCCGGGGGCTCTGACTGCAGTCATTATGAAAGTCTTTGAGAAATCGGTTCGGCGAGAAACTTTCGAAAACACAGAAAATGCAATCGACCAATTGCAGTTCGCCGACAGGCCGAAGAGGGCGGTAGAGGACGCCACCCTCGCTCTCCTCAGCCGGCTTTTGGAACAGCTGGACGGGAGTGGGCGTCACGCACAGCTGCTATTCTTTGATTTCTCCTCTGCTTTTCACACAGTTCAGACGCAGCTTTTATCAGGGAGACTTTCAGAGCAGTTCAACCTGAGCAGTGACCTCGTGGGCTGGACTTCAGGTTTTGTAACAAACGGGACACTGAGGGTCAGAGTTCATGGCTTTCTATCTGACAAGGCGTGCTCCTCCTCTGGCTCACCACAAGGGTGCGCGCTCTCACCCTTGTTATTTATACTGTATAGGGATGCACATGGTTAGCCGTGTAACCGTTAACCGATAACAGGAACTTTGACCGGTTAATACTATCGGTTAATTTTTTTTCAGCTCCAGCTGGAGGAGCTCTCCACAGAGCCGAGCGTCTTCCTGCAGCTGGCGTTACGTTACAGGTATCAGTGACGGCGCTGCAGACGACTCCTTCAGTCACTGATTAATTCCAGGGGCCTTCATGTTGTACAGTCGGAGGGTGTGTGTCTTTGTGCGCATTGACGCATGTGGCACAAAACCGGCGTTACGTTGAATATTATGTTTTATCTCCAGACGCCGCGGGTCGTCCAGATTCACAGTGAAATGGTTCAGTATGAAGCCGCAGCATCCAGATCAACATTAAGCTCCATCAGAACTGTTTAAAAATCAGATTTCAGAAGCTAAAACTTTGTTTAGGAAATTAATCAGAACACACAAAAGAATCTCCAGCGCGCTCACTCTCCACATCATTTAAAAAGCAACAGGAGACGATTGAAGCCTCCAGTGCTGTTAGTTATATCTAAATCTTGTAGCTTTTCTTACATTTTAGATGAGAATTTGCTGTCATTGTAAATCTGTAGTTCAGCACCGGACAGCGCCGAGTCCGTCTCTCACTCGGAGCCACATTTCCGTGTCGGAATGGAGGGACGTCTGCGTGTCGGAATAGCGGTATTCCGGAATGGTGATGTGTCTAAACGGCGGTGCGTCGGAATGTCGGAGCGGCAGCATGGAGCCGCTCAGCAGGGCGTTTAAAGGTCGTCCTGCTTCGCGTGGCTTTGGAGCCTCGGCGCTCCGCCGCTCCACGCTGTGTGTTCAGGCGCAGTGTTCCACACATCCTCCACAAGCTTTTCCGGCTCTACAGACTGTTTCTCTGCTCCTTTATGACAGATTATTTAGAGAAAATGAAGCACATATATTGTCAGTATGTGGCTTTGGCGTCAGCCACAGCGTCAGCCCACAGAGGGTAAAGACCTGCGAGTCTACCTGCGCGAGTCCACCGAGCTAGGACACCGGTGTCACTAAGGTCTGTCTGTCACAGTCTAACGCACAATGTGTTTCCTACATATCCCAGTCATCGTCGGCAACCGGAAAAGACGCGTAGTCCTCCGCAAACGCAATCCACACAACCTGTCCGCTCTCTCTGGAAGTGGTCCAGCCCACACTCAGTTACCTTCGGTCTCTGGAACTGTCAGTCCGCAGTTAATAAGACAGAATTCATCAGTTCTCTGATGAAACTCTCAGACATTCAGGTCCTCGCCCTGACTGAGACCTGGACCCGCCCAGAAAACTCAGCTACATCAGCTGCACTCTCTGAGTCTGCTGCGCTAAGCCACGCCCCTCGCTCTACTGGCCGAGGAGGCGGTGCTGGCATTCTCATTCCGGACAACTGGTCCTTCTCCTCACTGCGCCCGTCGAACAACAACACAACGTTTGAATATCATGCTTTAACGGTCACTACTCCCATCAAAGCATATATTCTGGTTGTGTACCGCCCACCAGGGGGCGATCTGGATGGCTTTGTCTCTGAAATGGACATGTTACTCTCTGACATCTCTGATGATGGCACACCACTGATTGTCATGGGAGACATGAACATTCACGTTGACAAACCCCAGGCACAGGACTTTTTGGCACTGATGGCTTCCTTTGCTCTGGTACTGGCTCCGTCTCCTCCACCCACAAAGCTGGCAAAATCCTTGACTTGGTGCTGACTCGTAACTGCTCCATAGCAGAGGTGACAGTTACTCCACTACACCTATCTGACCATTTCTTGGTAAAATTTGCGGCTGCCTTTCTGCCGCTGCAGACACCGACACAGATGGTCTCCTTCCGCAGAAACCTGAAGTCCCTCACAGCAGCTCAGCTCTGTCCTGCCGGACTACTCTCACTTCTCATCGCTTCCTGTTAATGAGGCTCCAGAAACACTCTGGTCCTCTCTGGTCCTCTTTGGACAAACTCTGCCCCCGGGTGTCCAAACCAGCCAAGACAAAACAACCAGGTCCATGGCTCTCAGAAGTTCTGAGAGAACAAAGAGCTGGACTCAGGGCAGCAGAAAGAAAGTGGCGTAAATCCCACGAGCTGCTGATTGGTCCTCATACAAACAGAAACTTGCTTCCTTTACCTCCCGCCTGCAGTCCGCAAAGAAAGCTTTTTATCAGAACAAGATCTGTGCAGCTTCTGATTCCAGAGAAATGTTTATGGCGTTCGACTCCCTGCTTCCTCCTCCAGCTGCTCAGCCGTCCACTGAGCTGATCCTGACATGTTCGCCTCCTTTTCCACTGAGAAGGAGGCTGCAGTCAGAACCAGTTCTCTGAGCCGGACCGGCCCAGTCAGCTCAGACCCACCACTGCTCCTTCTCTCTGCTCGTTTGCTCCTCTGAGTGAGGATGAGGTCTCCAGACTTCTTCTGAACTCAAAACCGACAACATGTCCTCTCGATCCAATACCCACCAGCATTCTGCAGACCATCTTGCCCATAATCAAACCTGCAGTCACGCACATTGTCAATTCCTCCCTGGAAACCGGCATTTTTCCTGTTACTTTTAAACAAGCCCGCGTCACCCCACTACTAAAAAAGCCTCATCTCAACCCAGCCCAGGTTGAAAGCTACAGGCCAGTCTCACTTCTACCATTCCTGTCGAAAATACTGGAGGCTCAGTATGTAACCAAGTCTCTGAACACCTGCGGGACCAGAACCTGCTGGACCCTTTTCAGTCAGGCTTCAGATGAGACCACTCCACCGAGACTGCTCTCCTGTCAGTCACAGAATCTCTGTGGCTGGCAAGAGCTGCTGGTCCGTCCTCTGTCCTCCTGCTGCTGGTCAGTCCTCTGTCCTCGTCCTCCTGCTGCTGGTCAGTCCTCTGTCCTCCTGCTGCTGGTCAGTCCTCTGTCCTCCTGCTGCTGGACAGTCCTCTCTGTCCTCCTGCTGCTGGTCCGTCCTCTGTCCTCCTGCTGCTGGACAGTCCTCTGTCCTCCTGCTGCTGGACTTGTCTGCTGCCTTTGACACCGTGAACCATCAAATCCTCCTCTCCTCACTCTCTGACCTCGGCATCTCAGGTTCCGTCCTGTTGTGGTTCAAGTCCTACCTCACAGGCAGATCTTTCAGAGTTTCATGGCGAGGGGAGGTGTCAAGGTCACATGGCCTATCAACAGGGGTCCCTCAGGGGTCGGTGCTTGGCCCCTTACTCTTCTCTCTGTACACCACCTCACTCGGTGCAGTGATTCGCTCCCATGGCTTCTCCTACCACTGTATGCTGACGACACTCAGCTCTTCCTCTCTTTCCCACCTGACGACACCACAGTCTCAGCTGATCAGCAGGTCTGGCTGATCCTCCACCTGGATGAAGGAACGCCACCTTCAGCTAAATCTGTCTCAGACTGAACTCATGGTCTGTCCAGCTTGTCCATCTGTCCAGCCTCAGATCAGTGTCCAGCTTCACTCCAGCCTACTTGTGCCCACAAACTCAGCCAGAAACCTGGGTGTCATGATTGATGACCTGCTGACCTTTAAGGTTCATGTGGCCTCCGTTTCTCGGTCTTGTCGTTATGCCCTCTACAACATCAGGAAGATCAGACCCTTCCTGACCCAACAGGCCCCCCAGCTCCTGGTTCAGGCTCTCGTGATATCACGCATTGACTACTGCAACTCTCTTCTGGCAGGTCTCCCTGCAGGTCCAGTCAAACCTCTACAGAGGACCCAGAATGCAGCAGGTCTGGTCTTCAACCAGCCCAAAAGAGCTCATGTCCTCCTCTGTTCATCTCCCTTCATTGGCTTCCAGTTGCAGCCAGGATCAAATTCAAATCTCTCCTCCTGGCTTACAAAACGCTTACAAGAACGGCTCCGGCCGACCTGGACTCCCTGATCCAGGTCTGCTCTCCTTCACGCCCTCTTCGCTCTGCATGTGAGAGACGTCTGGAGCTTCCAGCCCAGCTCGGCTCTGAACCTCCAGCCAGACTCTTCTCCTCTGCTGTTCCCAAATGGTGGAATGAACTTCCTAACTCGGTGCGTTCCGCCGAGTCTCTTTTTACTTTCAAAAGACAATTGAAGACTCAATTGTTCAGAGAACACCCAGGGTCTTAATCCAACCCCATGTTCGGGGAAGAATAGATCAGGTGTTCTAAAACCAGCACTTATGTAACACTAAGTTGACACACACAAAAAAAAAAAAAAGGGGGTAGTGGCTCCTCTTCTGCAACTTGATGGCAACTCCCTTGACCAATCGCACTTGAAGCAATTGATGCATTTACTAATGGTTTCTTTCTTTCCTGTGTCTATATTCTTGCTTGTGTTGTACGTCGCTTTGGACAAAAGCGTCTGCTGAATGAAATTGTAGAATTGTAGTCATCATTTAACAGTAAAGTTTATTTAGCCTTTTTTTTTTTCTTTTTTCTGAATGGCGGGGCGGCGCCGGAGCGACTCCCTCGGCAGACCTTCTCCTCCCTCCAGACAGGCTGCTGTCTCCGTCCACGAGATGCCGTCACTTTTACCGTCATGTTTTGTTTTCTGTGGCGCTCTGGCGATGCGTATACCGGCGCCACCTGCGCGCAACGCGGTCACAAATTCTGGCTGCTGCGCGGACGTCCGCAGATCGGTCCGCGCAGACCAATGCGCAACACACACCCCGCAGACATGTGAAGCAGGACGGGCCTTAAATCTGATCGGTTAACGGTTATTAACCGGTTAAAGGGCGTCGGTTAACGGTATAAAACGTGTATCCCTAATACTGTACACCAATATGTGTCAGAGCACTTTTAGGAAGGTTTATTTTAAAGTATGCAGATGATTGTGTTCTTGTGAGTCTGCTGCGGGGAGCAGAGGACAGTCCCCGCCCTGCTGTGGACGACTCACACCCTCAGGTCAGTGAAGCCGAGACGGAAGACATGGCCGCTGTCTGCAGGAAACATGCCAGTTCAGCTGAACGCATTCCAGCCAAGGGACAAGCCTCTGAGCAGGTCCAGTCCTGTCAGGATCTCGGGACGTTTATCGATTCCACGCTGAATGTGAAGTTCCAGTGTGAAGCTGTGAGCAGGAGGGGACGCCAGCGGTTGTTCTGTCTGCGGAAGCTGTCCCGGTTCCACATTGATGCGACCTGATGACACTTTTTTACCGTGCTCTTATTGAGTCGGTTTTAACTTTCTCACTGGCGTCGTGGTTTGGAAACCTGCCTGGAAAAGAAAGGAACTGACCGAACCAGATCACTGAGCGGTCTGGTCGCTCATCGGGGAGTCCCAGCCGGGCCAGACACGGCGACCGGCGACTCCCGTCCCCCGGCGAGCGAGTCCCAGCTGCGTCCGTCTGGACGGAGACTCGTGGCCCGGCAGCGAGGACCAGTCGCTGCAGGAGCAGCGTCGTTCCTGCTGCCGTTTCTCTTTGAACGAGACGTCTGTCTCCTCTTGGCGTGGTCTGAACCGACTGACCCGACTCTTTCAGGTTTAGTGTCGTGCTCTTATGTTTTCTTAGCGCTCTGAGCAGGGCTTCATACGGGCAGCGGACTGATATTTACCACCTTTATTTTTATTTATTTTAGCCTTTTAACCCCCATCAGTGAGCCGCTGGGAGTGTCCATGTCCGTGTCTGATAATCCTCCTGTAGGAGTCCATGGGTTCATGTTGAGGTGCCCGCCCCAGACTGCAGAACAAAACGACCGTACCTGGAGGTTCTGCAGGAGGACAGGAGGTTCTGCAGGAGAACAGGAGGACAGGAGGTTCTGCAGGAGGACAGGAGGTTCTGCAGGAGGACAGGAGGTTCTGCAGGAGGACAGGAGGTTCTGCAGGAGAACAGGAGGTTCTGCAGGAGGACAGGAGGTTCTGCAGGAGGACAGGAGGTTCTGCAGGAGGACAGGAGGTTCTGCAGGAGGACAGGAGGTTCTGCAGGAGGACAGGAGGTTCTGCAGGAGAACAGGAGGACAGGAGGTTCTGCAGGAGGACAGGAGGTTCTGCAGGAGGACAGGAGGTTCTGCCGGAGGACAGGAGGTTCTGCAGGAGGACAGGAGGTTCTGCAGGAGGACAGGAGGTTCTGCAGGAGGACAGGAGGTTCTGCAGGAGGACAGGGACTTGAAGGTTCCTCCAGTGGATCTGAGTCTCTGACAGGAGAACCTCCTGAAGCTCCTTCTGAGATGAAACTCAACCCTGTGTGTGTGTGTGTGTGTGTGTGTGTGTGTGTGTGTGTGTGTGTGTGTGTGTGTGTGTGTGTGTGTGTGTGTCTCTCTCTCTCAGGAGGAGAAGCAGCGTCTGGAGAACCAGCTCTCTGGGATTCCCAGAATGCAACAGCGGCTGGCGGAGCTGTGTGCCCTGCTGGGAGAGGAGGAGGGCGAGGGGGCAGCGGAGCACAGGTCCTGATGGAGAGGACACACACACACACACACACACACACAGCGCCTCCTGCAGGCTGAACGGATCTCTTATGTTTGTTTTAATGAAAGTTGATTTTATTAAATTCTGGATTTGATTCTTTCACTGGTTGATCTCTGAATCCTGAGGATCTCAGCCGCTGCATTCTGGGAAATTCCCAGCTGGAACGATCCAGTTGATCCAGTTGATCCAGTCGGTCCAGTTGATTATTTCATTTCAAGGTTTTGTGGAAAGTTCCTCTTCACCTCCCAGCTGTTCTGAGATGTTCTGTCCGGTCAGAAACCAGGTTCTACCAGAACCGAACCGCAGGCAGAGATCACTGCCTGATGAAGATGATGGTGATGAAGATGATGGTGATGAAGATGATGGTGATGAAGATGATGATTGTATTGAGAGTTTTAACAGGAATAAAATCTTCCTCCTGCTGTTTGAGCTTCGTTTATTGAACTGATTCACTGAAAACAAACCCTGCAGAACCAGGACCCTGCAGGACCAGAACCCTGCAGGACCAGAACCCTGCAGAACCAGAACCCTGCAGGACCAGGACCCTGCAGGACCAGAACCCTGCAGGACCAGAACCCTGCAGAACCAGGACCCTGCAGGACCAGAACCCTGCAGGACCAGAACCCTGCAGAACCAAAACCCTGCAGGACCAGAACCCTGCAGGACCAGAACCCTGCAGGACCAGAACGCTGCAGGACCAGAACGCTGCAGGACCAGAACCCTGCAGAACCAGAACCCTGCAGAACCAGGACCCTGCAGGACCAGAACCCTGCAGGACCAGAACCCTGCAGGACCAGGACCCTGCAGAACCAGGACCCTGCAGGACCAGAACCCTGCAGGACCAGAACGCTGCAGGACCAGAACCCTGCAGAACCAGAACGCTGCAGAACCAGAACCCTGCAGGACCAGGACCCTGCAGGACCAGGACCCTGCAGGACCAGAACCCTGCAGGACCAGAACCCTGCAGGACCAGGACCCTGCAGAAGCAGGACCCTGCAGGACCAGAACCCTGCAGGACCAGAACGCTGCAGAACCAGAACCCTGCAGAACCAGGACCCTGCAGGACCAGGACCCTGCAGGACCAGAACCCTGCAGGACCAGAACCCTGCAGGACCAGGACCCTGCAGAAGCAGGACCCTGCAGGACCAGAATCCTGCAGGACCAGAACGCTGCAGGACCAGAACGCTGCAGGACCAGAACCCTGCAGGACCAGAACCCTGCAGGACCAGACCCAGAGGAGAACCCTGCAAAACCAGGCCCAGAGGAGAACCCTGCAGGACCAGAACCCTGCAGAACCAGGCCCAGAGGAGACGTTCTTCAGGTCTCACGTGGATCGGTTGCTCGGTGTTTGATTGGCTCTCCTGGTTCCAGAAACTTTCTTTTCTTTAATTTGTTGCGGGATCGATGCTCTGCGCAGTGTGATCAGAGCAGAACACAAACACTGCTGCTCCGCGAGCCGGTCCGGGGTTCGATCCCCGGCGGAGCAGCGTCAGAGGAGTCCGCCGGCGCCGCCCGGCGGGGCGCAGCGGCGGGGCGGGGTCTCAGGCGGACCTGTAGAGCGGCTCTGGAAGCGGATCGTGCGGGTCCCGGTCTGAGCGTCAGTTCCTCCCGGTGCAGCGCGGAGCGGCCCGCCGAGCTCAGGTGAGTGTCCCGCCGCGTCCCCGCGAGTCCCGGCTCGTCCCCGCGGCTCCGGTCCGAGCTGTCCCTGCGCAGGAAAGCGCGTGCGGCCGGACAGGCGTGTCCCCGCGGATCCAGACTCGCTGCGCAAACGCGTCGCACGCTCCGGCGCGCGCCGCCGCGTCCCCGCTGGACGGGGCTCCGGGTCCGGGACGGGACCGGCTCCGGTTCGGCTCGGGAGCTCTGCCCTCACGTGACCGGGAAAGTGCGCGTTTCCGCGGGTGTGTTGATCAAACGGAGCCGCGCAGGAGAAGCGCGAGCTGGAAGTTTGTTCGTTTAACGGAGTTTGGAGCGAGGAGCGCGCGCACACGTGCACACACACACACACACACACACACACACACACACACACACACACACACACACACACACACAGACAGCCCCCCTCCGGTGTGGACCACAAGGTTCTGCAGACCCTCGGGGTCACAGCAGGTCACAGCAGGTGACCCTGAAGGAGGAGTCATGTGACCCGAGGAGCAGTGACATCATCCTCATCTTCATCATCCTCAGGGAGATGAAGATGATTTAACTTTAACGTCCATTTGACTAATCTGGAGAGTCCACATCCAGATTACACTAATCCGCACACACACACACACACTCACACACACTCACAGACACACACATTTAAGCACACACACACACACTCTGAAAGTTCTGGACTCTGCAGGTTCTGGTCTGGACTCTCTGATCCAGGTTCTTCACTTCAAACTGCTGACCTGGGAGCAGGACGTCCAGCAGGACGTCTCCTGTCCCCAGACCTCCTGTCCCCAGACCAGACCCCCTCTGGCCCCTGGTTCCGGAACCAGACCCCCTCTGGCCCCTGGTTCCTGAACCAGACCCCCTCTGGCCCCTGGTTCCTGAACCAGACCCCCTCTGGCCCCTGGTTCCTGAACCAGACCCCCTCTGGCCTCTGGCTGCTGGAGTCCAACATACACAGGAACAGGTCCGACTTACCTCAGGCGAGTCCACCTGGTGAAGTAGGTCCACCAGGTGTACAGGTGGACTCACCTGAGGAAATGGGCGGAGTCTGCTGTGCTCCTGTTTGGATGGAGCAAAGCCCAGCAGCCGCCGTGGTCCTTTCTGGACCAGTTTGGAGACCCCTGCTGTAGATGGACCCTCTAGACCCACGGCCCGGGGTCTGCTGTGGGGGCCGGACGGCCCTGGACGAGGGGCCCCGGACTGCAGAGTCCCACAGCCCCCCCACAAGTGTGTGTTTGTGTGTGTGTGTGTGTGTGTGTGTGTGTGTGTGTGTGTGTGTGTGTGTGTGTGTGTGTGTGTGTGTGTGTGTGTGTTGCTGGAGTTGTGGGAACTTGAATGAATGTGTGAAGTTGAAGGTTGGTGCAGACGAGTAACTGTTACATGATGTCCTCTGAAGTTATGAAAACAATGCTGTGTGTGTGTGTGTGTGTGTGTGTGTGTGTGTGTGTGTGTGTGTGTGTGTGTGTGTGTGTGTGTGTGTGTGTGTGTGTGTGTCTTATTAGCCATCGGATTCTGACACAATCTGTGGGACCATCTGTTTAACTCTGCTTTACACTCCCTCTGCGTCATGTCAGTGTGTGTGTGTGTGTGTGTGTGTGTGTGTGTGTGTGTGTGATTTTAAAATGAAAAACTTTGTGATATAGAAAACTTGAGGAACACAACTAAAGTTGAATCACACATCCATCCATCATCCATCCGTCATCCATCCATCATCCATCCATCCATCATCCATCCGTCATCCATCATCCATCCATCCATCCATCATCCATCCGTCATCCATCCGTCATCCATCCATCATCCATCCGTCATCCATCCGTCATCCATCCGTCATCCATGCATCATCGATCCATCATCCATCCATCCAGCATCCATCCATCCGTCATCCATCCATCCATGCATCATCCATCCATCATCCATCCATCCATGCATCATCCATCCATCATCCGTCCCCGTTAGCAGGACATGCTAACAGCTAACAGCTGCTCCCTCCTCAGTTAGTTACAGGTGAGCTGGTTTTGTTAACCACAGGTAGATGACCCGTCATCTGGTTAACCCCATGTAAACCCAACAGCTCAGCAGAGTAGAGTAAGTAAGTAACTAAGTAAAGTTTATTTGTACAGCACCTTTCACAGACAAAAAAGCCACAAAGTGCTTCACAGCATATATAAATAGCACAACAATAAATACACAATAAATAAATAAATAAACACTAAAAATGAGATCAAAACAGGCCCGAAACACTAAGCAAATGCTTGAGAGTACAGCAGAGTACAGTACAGTAGAACAGAGTAGAGTAGAGTACAGCAGAGTACAGTACAGTACAGTACAGCAGAGTACAGTAGAGTACAGTCGAGTAGAGTAGAGTACAGTAGAGTAGAGTACAGTAGAGAACAGTAGAGTACAGTACAGTAGAGTACAGTAGAGTAGAACAGAGTAGAGTACAGTAGAGTAAGGTAGAGTACAGTGGAGTACAGTAGAGAACAGTAGAGTACAGTCGAGTACAGTAGAGTAGAGTACAGTAGAGTAGAGTAGAGTACAGTAGAGTAGATTACAGTCGAGTAGAGTAGAGTAGAGTAGAGAACAGTAGAGTACAGTAGAGTACAGTAGAGTACAGTAGAGTACAGTAGAGTAGAGTACAGTAGAGTAGAGTAGAGTACAGTAGAGTAGATTACAGTCGAGTAGAGTAGAGTAGAGTAGAGAACAGTAGAGTACAGTAGAGTACAGTAGAGTACAGTCGAGTACAGTAGAGTACAGTAGAGTAGAGTAGAGTTTGACTGTATTCATCCCAGGCTGGGAGCTGCTGGTGTTGCAGCAGCTTCATAAGAACTAGCAAAATAAATCTTCCAGCAGCTGGAAGGAGGACCAATCCGGACAGAGAGCTGCAGGCCAGGGCCACGCCCACCTATGAGGGGGCGGGGCTTAGCCAAAGGTCCAGGGGTTCAAACCTGAGGTCTGAGGCCCCTTAGTAGACCAGCAATCATCATTATCGACTGATATGGATCAACGTGCCTCCGCTCCACCGAGAGAACCGTCAGGAATAATTCATCACTTCGATGTGTGTGTGTGTGTGTGTGTGTGTGTGTGTGTGTGTGATTCTACAGATGAAAGAGTTGCTGCTGTGACTCCTGAGGGACTCTCAGCCAGCGGCCGCTGAGCTTCACCACAGAGAATCAGTACAGCTCTCAGAAGTGTGTGTGTGTGTGTGTGTGTGTGTGTGTGTGTGTGTGTGTGTGTTGTGCATCACGGGATGCTGCAGTCACATTTCATGCAGTCCTGCTTCCAGAAGTTCAGACCCCGTTTCCATGCCGACCAGTCAAGTTAAAACATGGTGTCATGTTTCCATGGCAACCGCTCCATCACGAGAAGCACCTGGTCGCCATGCTGGTTCTGTTTCAGCAGAACGTTCCGGGTTCTCCACCCACCAGACGACGACAGAATCAGCTGTTTGGTCTCAGGACTGTTCACCGGCGGTGGTTTTCAGGGTTGTTGACAGGGAAATGATCCTTCTTGTGGTTTCTGCAGTGGTATCTCCTGTGCTGTTGATGAGGCCATGCGCTGGATTCTCCTGTTGGACCTGACTGAAGCTGCTGGGTGGTGGATCAGGTGGTGGATGGCTGTAGTGTCCGCTGCAGTGGATCAGGCGGTGGATGGTCGTGGTGGATCAGACTGTGGATGGTCGAGGTGGATCAGAATGTGGATGGTCGTGGTGGATCAGGCGGTGGATCAGGCGGTGGATGGTCGTGGTGGATCAGACTGTGGATGGTCGTGGTGGATCAGGCGGTGGATCAGGCGGTGGATGTCGTGGTGGATCAGACTGTGGATGGTCGAGGTGGATCAGGCGGTGGATGGTCATGGTGGATCAGACTGTGGATGGTCGTGGTGGATCAGGTGGTGGATGGTCATGGTGGATCAGACTGTGGCTGGTCGAGGTGGATCAGACTGTGGATGGTCGTGGTGGATCAGGCGGTGGATCAGGCGGTGGATGGTCGTGGTGGATCAGACTGTGGATGGTCGTGGTGGATCAGACTGTGGATGGTCGTGGTGGATCAGGCGGTGGATGGTCGTGGTGGATCAGACTGTGGCTGGTCGAGGTGGATCAGACTGTGGCTGGTCGAGGTGGATCAGACTGTGGCTGGTCGAGGTGGATCAGACTGTGGATGGTCGTGGTGGATCAGGCGGTGGATCAGGCGGTGGATGGCCGTGGTGGATCAGACTGTGGCTGGTCGAGGTGGATCAGACTGTGGATCAGACTGTGGATGGTCGTGGTGGATCAGACTGTGGATCAGACTGTGGATGGTCGTGGTGGATCAGACTGTGGATGGTCGTGGTGGATCAGGCGGTGGATGGTCGTGGTGGATCAGGCTGTGGATGGTCGAGGTGGATCAGACTGTGGATCAGACTGTGGATGGTCGTGGTGGATCAGGCGGTGGCTGGTCGAGGTGGATCAGACTGTGGATCAGACTGTGGATGGTCGTGGTGGATCAGGCGGTGGATCAGGCGGTGGATGGCCGTGGTGGATCAGACTGTGGCTGGTCGAGGTGGATCAGACTGTGGATCAGACTGTGTATGGTCGTGGTGGATCAGACTGTGGATCAGACTGTGGATGGTCGTGGTGGATCAGACTGTGGATGGTCGTGGTGGATCAGACTGTGGATGGTCGTGGTGGATCAGACTGTGGATGGTCGTGGTGGATCAGGCGGTGGATGGTCATGGTGGATCAGACTGTGGATGGTCGTGGTGGATCAGGCGGTGGATGGTCGTGGTGGATCAGGCGGTGGATCAGGCGGTGGATGGTCGTGGTGGATCAGACTGTGGATGGTCGTGGTGGATCAGACTGTGGATGGTCGTGGTGGATCAGACTGTGGATGGTCGTGGTGGATCAGACTGTGGATGGTCGTGGTGGATCAGACTGTGGCTGGTCGAGGTGGTTCAGACTGTGGATCAGACTGTGGATCAGACTGTGGATGGTCGTGGTGGATCAGGCGGTGGATCAGGCGGTGGATGGCCGTGGTGGATCAGACTGTGGCTGGTCGAGGTGGATCAGACTGTGGATCAGACTGTGTATGGTCGTGGTGGATCAGACTGTGGATGGTCGTGGTGGATCAGACTGTGGATCAGACTGTGGATGGTCGTGGTGGATCAGACTGTGGATGGTCGTGGTGGATCAGGCGGTGGATGGTCGTGGTGGATCAGGCGGTGGATCAGGCGGTGGATGGTCGTGGTGGATCAGACTGTGGATCAGACTGTGGATGGTCGTGGTGGATCAGGCGGTGGATCAGGCGGTGGATGGCCGTGGTGGATCAGACTGTGGCTGGTCGAGGTGGATCAGACTGTGGATCAGACTGTGGATGGTCGTGGTGGATCAGACTGTGGATGGTCGTGGTGGATCAGACTGTGGATGGTCGTGGTGGATCAGGCGGTGGATGGTCATGGTGGATCAGACTGTGGATGGTCGTGGTGGATCAGGCGGTGGATGGTCGTGGTGGATCAGGCGGTGGATGGTCGTGGTGGATCAGACTGTGGATGGTCGTGGTGGATCAGGCGGTGGA